>NC_083562.1:20351311-20655618 GCF_019925205.1 Metopolophium dirhodum
AATACAAGTATGAATGTAGAAAATGTTTGAAAAATATAAGAAAATAAAACTAGTACGTTTTTGTGGTAAATAAAATATAATAAAATATAAAAGCTGTAAGTCAGCGAAAATATTATATGGGTAATAGAAGAACTAGTTTTCACATAACAATTTCATGGTCGTTTAATAATAAGGTTTTCCATAAAAATAAAAATGTGTACATGGCTTGGCATGGCGTGTTGGCTGCTACCAGTCGCGGAATGTGACTGGAAGTAAGTAACGGCCACAGCTACTAGCTCCCGGATGGGTGACCACCCGGGTTCATAGTAGTTAAAAACCTTGCCACACATACACGTGTTTGCTACCTACCGTAACAACCGTTAAAACAATCGTAAAATCAACCTACCGTACCAACCTTACCCCTACCACAGTTCATTATCCCTACAACAGCTAATGGCCATAGTCGCCGGGCTTAAGTTCAATAAAAAAAAAAAAAAAAAAATGTGTGCATTGTAAGTTCATGTATAGGATTTAGAGAATTTTCCAACGTCTTAATACTAATATTTACATGTACCTACCTAAATGTAGAATAACCATTTTCCCCTTGTGATCCTAAGTCGATTACAATATGTGCTGCCTATAACTCAAATAACCATAGTTGAACATTTTAATGTATACATTTTTAAATATAAGGGATCTGATAATCTTAATAAAATTATAACTCATAAACCTCGTGTCCTCGTTATACATTATTATAATGTACTCATTTCAGTGAATTGTGGGAAATAGCGTGGTTTGATGGTTCTTAAATTGGCAAACTAAAAGTATATTTTAAAAACCCGGAAACTCACTGTGCTGTATAGAAAGTTTTGAGTGTATATCGTCATTGAGTCACTATAATGGATAATATTAAGTACCTAATTGAATATTTGAAATATATTCAAATGTATAATATATTACATTATTATTGCCTATTGGTATCTCATTAATTCAGGATATTAGAATAGTTTTTAGCAAATACCTACATAGGTAACATATATTATATTATTATAATTTATAATATTATATCATATATCGTAATGTTACTTAACCTATAAATCAATACTGTCGAAGTACAGTAGTGCAATACTGTGTTAATAGGATCGTAGTAAAAATAGCATACAATGAATATAAATACTTTAGAAATTTCATTGTGTATAGAAAAAAATATTAAACAGAAACGGAAAAATTTAAATTTCCACGAATTAATACGTTTTAAATTACAACAGTATAACTAAAATTGATTATAATTCGATTAAATATTAAAATATGTTAAATGGTGGGCAAGTGGGTACCACTTTGCTGTATATTAGGTGTTGTATGGGTCACTGTAGTGGATATGTTAAAATAAAGATAGAAAAACTTAAGGGAAATTTAAAATTTCATTTTTATCTTAGGTATAAAAAGAAAAATGTTTATGAATATCTTACTCAAAATAATTTCCAAATTTTCATGATTTGGACGAATCTTGTCTAAATTCTAACTTTGAAGCATTTATACTGCTCTAAAAAGCATATAAAAAAAAAAAAAACAAAAATTCTATAAATGTTAACAAATTTATTCCTTGGGTCAAAAAGCTCAAAAATCTAATACAAGGCTCCTGATAATATGTTGCTACAACAACAGTTGAAAAATATTAAAAAAACATAGGCACGTAATTTTTTTTTATAAACGTTTAAAGTTTAAATGTTGACGAAATTTATCAAATTGGAAATTTACAAACTATTTAGTAGATAAATATTTATAAAATGTTCAACTTTTATAGCTAAGGGTTAAAAATTTAAAGAAGGTTTCACGTAAGTAGGTTATTCTGTAACCAAAAAATCTAAAAAGTAAACACAGTATTTTATAGTTATTTTATGTCAAAATTTGGACGAAATTACATATTAAATAACCAAGAATAACGATTTTACTTATCTTTTTGTAATTTTATAATATTAATTCAACTTACCGGATACCGTATTAATAATATAAAGTAATAACAATATAAATATAATATAAAACATCCTAGACTGACAAACCGTCTCATTTCAGAAACGTTTTTCGTATACATTGATATTATATCATTGAATTCTAATTTAATACCATCCATTACATTGATCCCTTTGTAACCTACTGCACAACAGAGTGACATCCACTTAGCCGATATTTTATTCATGTTTTGATATTATTTTCGTTTATTTACAAAAATTTTTTACAGTGAAGATATAATTATTAAATTTATAATAACTTAAATAAATATACCTGATTATTTTTTAATTATATTTATAAATAATAATATACTTGAAATATATTTTTATTATAATATGAGAACTACTATTTTTTTAGTTTCATGTAAATAAAAATAAAATCAATTCATTACCTATTTAAGAAAATCGAGTTGTTTTATTAAAAACATTCCACGTGCTGTTGCTTGTATTTTTTTAATATAACAATATGTCAATATATTATACTCAATCTTGCTAATACATAATTAAACTTAGATGACATGTATCTTGGTAGCTATTATTAGATTTTAAAATAAATCAGTATATAATATGAAACTGTGTACAATGTGTATTATATATTATATTATTATTACTATGTTTTGTAGTGTTTGATCGCATTGTAAAGATTCATATTAATTTATTATTTATAAATCGTACATTTGCCTTGGCTCTTTTCATTTAAGAACTTGATTTTAATTAATGCGTCTATAATGAGATCCTTTTGATAAAATAAATAATAGATATACGAGATATATTCCGTGACAACTTCATCAATATATTATGCTTGGACAAGCATGGTTTGTAATGCATTAAGTAAAGGAAAATATTTGTACGATGAAAGATAATATCGAAAACAAAATTCACTCTTAACTAATAATTCATTTTACTCTTTATTTGTTTTTGGATTTTAAAATATATTTAATGTTTTATTATTATTAAACATTTAATTTAGTTTAATTATTTTATTAATCAACGAATTTTAATATTAAACTTTTATATTTTACTATAGCTACAATAAAACAATTACTTAAACCTATAAATTAATTTTGTATGGATTTTATGTTGAACATTTGTTGTATATGGAAATTTGTAGAAACAATCGCATAGCCAAATTTAAATAAAAACAAAACAATTACTTATGATGCATTTATACCCTGCATTACCACTTGGGCACAAATAAGGGGTGGGGAGGGGTATAAAACCTTAAAAAAACGTTTAGCCCAAAAAATATATTAGATAAATGACGTAAAATTATATGGTGATATTAAAAATATATTTTTCCCACCACCTTTTCTACGTAAAAATATGATTCCTATTTGCACCTATACCATTTAGGGGGCTCCAATCGATGAAAAAAGCGACTTTTGATAATACCTAGGCTTTAATAATTTTCTCTTAATTTTATTATTTTATCGTGATAACATTTTAGAATTTTTAGACTATTGTAAGACTTACTCAAAACATGTAAATTAAAATTGGTAACGTATTATGTGTTATGAAATATGTTTCTACTTTATGTAGTCGTTTTATGTAGGTATATACTATATGATCGTGTAAAACAAGCTTTTAAGGTTATGTTACAATCATAAATGTTAATTCGTTCCGATATTATTGTTGGTACCTACCTATTAAATTGTATTAATGATAATATAATATACTTAGGTCGATTATGAAGTTAAAAATAATAGGTATATAAAGATTAATAATATCACACATAGTATCGTAATTAATAAGACTCGTGCATAATGTTTATTTTCCCATAAATATTATTATAACCTAACCCAGTAATGTGATAAACCCACAGAAATCGATATCTCTTTATCATGTTGAATGGTACATTATATTATTAACTAGAATATAAATGTATGCATTTTATAGAATCTTATTAACTATACATAGCCGGTATATGTTATTCCATTGACCCTTACTGTCAACGCTTTAATAGTAATAATAAAAAATATACATAATAAAATAATATTTTATGCAATTACCTGAAGTAAGTTATGATCGAGAAATTCTTTTACAATTAAGATACCTACCATAATAATGATCTAGAAAATATAATTTATATAATTTAATCGACTAGGTAATTTAGTATATTATTTGTAATTTTTCAGTTTTAATAAGACACACCTAAATATTATTAGCTAACTAGTAAATATCTGATGTCATAATAATCAATTGATCACCCATTAAATAACAATATGTAATACACCTAACTATAGAAATTAATAGTTATTAAAATTATCAATTATATTTATAATTTATAACACTGTAATATGTGTATAATATGTATAGAAGTTTAAGCAACTGTCTGAACATTTGTTATTTAAATTACATTAGGTACCAAACTACCACAATGTTTAATTTTCAGTTGGTAACCGATTTATTATAATTATGGGTAATATTATACTATGTATCATATAATATTATAGTACCGTGCATGTTATTATAAACCTTAATAAATCATTAATGGATTGAATATTTAAGAATATATTAATATAAGAGATATAAATTAATTAAGTAATAAATAAATTACTATAAGAGCTTTTTACAAAAAACTTTCATAAGCATTATGGCGTACCTACCTACCAATTTTATGATGTTCTCAAATATTGTTTAATTGAACGTTTGTTATCAACTTATAAAATGAATTGGTAATGAAGAAAAATGATCTAATATAAAGTTTATTAATTGAATAACTCACTTGTCAGTTGTTATATCAATATATGTATAACATAAAATATATTTACACTGAAACTTCTGTTATAGTTGTTAGAAAGTAAAAATACAATTTTCTGGCATACAATTTTATTCCTAAAGCTTTTCAAACGCCATACATATACAGGGTGTAACAGATAGAACTGACTTTTAGAATAACTTTTGTTCAAATCAATATTTTTTTAATTTTTTTTTTTATGTATATTATTTTATAGCTACTTGCGTTACACGTGTAATAAAAAAACATTATTTTTATTTTGTAATATTGAAATTTTAAATTTAATTTAAATTTTTTTGAATAAATTAAAAATATCCAATTTGCGAATCTGATTGTAAGAACGATTTCGATGGTAAAAACATTTATCTAAGTCAAGTAGTTTATTTTTTAGAATTTTTTTAAATATCAATTTTTTTTTTATTTAATTAATTTGGAACACAATAACTTTTTTAAAAATATTATTTTAGGAAATTTGCTGACATGGGTATATTTTTTAAACTATTTACTAATCATATAATTTTATCAATTTTTGTCATACGTTTAAGTATAAAATCAATTTTTTTTTTTTGTCAGTTCTTTTTGTTGCACTGTATAATAAAAATACATGTTTTACACATTTTTAATTTAATATTCTTATTTTTATTAAGACTTTATTTTTTACTTAAAAAAATTACTATTATTTGTACTTGAATGAATACAATTATGAGAATGAGCATGAACTAGCGTTGTTAATATTATATTAAATATTAGTTACTGAAATTGTCTTCTAGTTGAACTTCGTAAAATGGTTAATAGGTAGTACTCATAAACATTTTACAATTCAAATCTGCATGATAAACAAATAAACTTATATTTTATTTATTTTAAAATGACAGAATGTTTTAAACTCATATTTATAAACTTATTTAAATTATTAAATACAATTTGGAAAATCAATTTAAAATTATGTATTAAAATGTCATCTATACCTATAGAAAATATACAATTACCTAGTACCTACCCAACTATACTTAATTATAATAACACTTTAAATCCATTATTACAATTTTTGATTACTCCAATAGATATCATAAAAAATATAATAATATGTATCGGCAATCAAGTAAGTAATTTTTTTCTTCATACCTAGCTGTAATAAGTTAAAAAATATAATCTTTAAATTACATTGACTACCGACATAAAATTATTTAGGGAAGAGGTTTGAACCAATAACTATTGTTTTTAGTTCATATATATTTATAAAATATAATTTTTAAAGTTCACGATTTTGCAACCTACCATTATAGTTGAATGTTTACATGTATACATGCGCTGACATGTAAGAAGCGGTCATCCAAAACGATACTACTATTGTCGTAAATGTAGGTTTTTTTTTATCATCTTATAAATAAAGAGGAAACAATAAAAGGTCATTATCGACTAAAGTTTCTGCTTGAGTTAAAGATTCTAACATGTCGGCGTGTGTATGAATTCTGGGTGCAAATGAACATTTAAAAAAACTAAATTTTTATGAATTTTCTTCTAATCTTATTCTATTTATATCTAACACAATCATTTGTTAAAATGTTTTTACTTAAACGATCATTTGGGCCCGAAGAAGTTGTTTGTGGTCCGAATTTGATGACCTCTGTAAATTTATAAGTCAATTAAATATTGTAGAGAATATTTTATTAACATCTTCATGCACCATGCCCTCGTGTGAACGCACGTGATAAACTTAATTCTGTTCGATCGATAAAGCATAATATCAATATTATATATGTATGCGCACCTAGTATAAGTAACCAATCAATTTTTTTATATAATTGATTTTTAGTTATCTCTAACAGTAGGTAACTAAAATAATGAACATACATAACAGGTATAGTATTTAATTTAATGTTTGTGTTTGAAACAGAAGAGTTTTGGGTAAAAATCATTGTAAAAAAATATTTTCCAAATTTTTTTTATTTTTTTTTTGGTACCTACAAACAAATATCCCAAATACAAATTATATGTAATAAACATACAAATGTTTTCCTTTTTTTTTTTAAATAGATTAATTTTAGTTAATACAATAACTTATACGTAAACAACATCTTTACGGTAAATGGTTTTATCAAAAATTTGTATTTCGTATGAGATAAAGATTAATTGAATAAGTTAACAATTTATATGCTTAGTAACTTTGATGAAGTTTTTATATATTTTTGTTATTTTATTTTGAAATATTACTGATACCTGAATAGGTACTCAATATACCTGTACAACAATATCCACTTAAAACAATCTTAAACTGACGTAACAGCTCACGTGCTTGGATTTATTATACAAGTATACGTTGTTGACGTGTGACCATTGTTGTTTATCACTAAAGTAGTAACCAATTTATTCTTCTTACAGTAACAAGTATCTATGAAACGTAACAAAAACATATCGATGCAACACTCGAACTGTTTCATTTCCTTCGGTTTCCTTTGGCCATTTATTAATGGTGTTCCACGGTGAACCTTTTTCCTTTCTCTCGCTCGGGAATTGAACACTTTGTACGCGCTGGATCTGAACCAAACGCATTTAACGAAGCTAATAATTTTGCGCTAGGTCGAAATTTCGTCCCGACCGGAAACTTTATTGAAGACACCGCCACCCAGCCGAATTATAAAGGTTTTGCTGTGGTTGGGAGTGTCGGGGGTAGTGATATCGACACAAGGCGATTTATCCACGAAAATATATTTATATATATATATATATATTTACCGTACATTATGGTTTCATTGTATAAACGCTTTACACACCAAATGAACGTTATATGACGGATATCAGATTGTATAGTACCTATACACCAATTTCTATGAAACAGGATTGAATTACAAACATTAATAATCTAAATACTTATAAAAAGTATTCTAACCCGTGTCAATGTTACGCGTGTGCAGAAAGAATGCGCAAATCGAATTCGTATTAGTATCATTTTACACTATATCCTTATTACGTTTTCTTCAAATTACAGAAGTATATAGGTAGTAGGTACTATATAGTATATACCTATAAGCTATATTTCAATCGATATGTTCAAAATGTTATACAGAAAAAATGTAAATTGATCTTGTTAAAATTACTAACAACCTTTTTGAACTATTTTCCTGCAAATACAATATACCAACCTGTATATTTTATTTTGAAATTTTAGTGGAATAACATAACATTATTAGTATTGATTTTCACTGGTATATAATATATTGTACCTACACATTCAAATAGTATTAGTAATAGTATTATATAATAGTGTATTTTATTGGGGGTTTCATCATTTCGTTTTGTATTAAATTGGGTCATTATATTAATATAATTTATACATACATATACCTTTTTTATTCAAATTTACTGTGTTAGTATAACAACAATTTAATAAATTCATAATTGAAATAATTTAGCTTAATTAAGTGTGAATTAAGTAATTTATTTAATCTACTATGATTATTGTACCTATTAGCGAAGGTATATTAATATTATGCTATAATGATTAGCTAATAATATATTTTGAATGATAGTAAAATGCACATTAGTACCTATGTGTTTATTTGGTGTTTGAAATTTAGCAAACGGTTAGCAAGTAAAATTGGCGTGAAACTATTTGTTAATCAAACGTTATTTATTAGTTTTGTGTTTTAATAAATTTAATTATTGAAACAACGTAACAATAATTTATAAATTGATCTTTTATAATTGTTTATGTGTATTACTGATTAGTGATTTGGTACTCTCACTTATTTTACTACTGCGTACATGCTGTACAATTTTGATCTGCAGTGTATGCCAGTATGCTTCGTTCATTACAGGTCTATATTCAAATATCAAATTTTAATAGTGATATCAATAATTGTATTATAATTGTTTGTATAATTTAAATAATACGTACAATAATATGCTCAACACTCAACAGCTGCAAGCTGCACATCGTTATATTTATATGAACTTGATAGTTGATAGGAATATATATTAATTTTAGGAATGTAATATCTCAATGACATTATTATTTTTTCCACCAAATTGTTGATACTATTTTGTTTTTAAACATATAATATATTATTATATTAATTATTATAACAATATTACATTTTATTTTAGTACACAATCATGACCTTATCTATTATATTTAATTGTAACCTAGTAAGATAATTATTTAAAAATAATAAACATTACGAAATACATAACTAATCTATCCACTATCTAAACATAATTATATATTTTACTACTATAATAGTATAACCTATAGTAGGCCTATAATAGTACGCCTATAAGTATCTACTAGGTACCTATATAAGTTATTCATTAAATTTTGACTAACATGTAATCCTTCAATGGGACTTTCATTGACATTCAAAAATTACACAATCTATTGACTATTAAACTATCTAGGCAGTGTTATATAACATGAATCTATTGGTTTTAAAATAACTAGTTATTGGATGCAATATATTTTAAATAATTGTATTTATTATTATATTTTAAGGCGTATATTGTATTATATAAGAATGTAGGATAAATTGTTTTCTATTTATGGATACCAAAATAATAGTTCAAAAAATGCTGTTATTAAAAAGTGCTTATTAGTAATAACATTTAATAATCATTTTTTACAGTCTCTAACAAAATTATAAGTTTAATGCTTAACCTTAATTTAGGGGAGGGGGGAGTAAAGTTCTCAGTACTTTTCTTAATAATTGGAAAAAGCTAACAATAAATAGCAGAAATACGGGAATATTCATACTACACCAATTTTTGAGAAGAATAATGATGAAGAACAAATAATTGTGAATAATATTAACCTACCTGAAATGTTCACTAAATTAAAATATTATAATTTTCTGGTCTCGAATAAAATATTAATTATTGCTTCATTCTAAACGTATTTTTATATCTTGATAATGAAATTGTCATATTTTACGTTTTTTTTTTTTGATGTAATATGTTCATAAAATGTTTGATTTCTGTTAAAAATATTGAAAATATAATACGAGGATCCTCATGACAGGTTTAAAATATTTGGGAGGGCTGGTGTAGCATGGTGGTTGGCTGCAGTCACTGACGTCTTCTAAGGTCAAGCGTCAGCCGGCGTTGCTAGCTTTCGGATGGGTGACCACCCGCGTTTTTAGTGACAAATCTTCGCCCCTTACACAATATGTGTTCCAAACCAACCATACCCCCCTCTTCCACAGTAAAAACCAGCTATTAACCATGCAGTTGATGCCTAAAAAATAAAAATAAAATATATGGGAAAAATTAGTTTTGTAAATGTTTGAAATTTTAGCATTTTGTTGTAAGAAATCTATTCAATCTTAAATTGTAATACTTTAAGCTTGAAAATGTACTACAAGTGAGTTAATACGAGTTCCCTGTAAATTATTCTTTTATCAATCCTAAAATATTTTAAGTAGATACATACAAAACAATAAAACATTATTGTTGGCATTTAAAGTTAAAATACTGCTTAGAATAATTACAAAGAAAACAATTTGAATTATTCATTCTACGAACCTAATCACACCATCCTATGGCATTTTGGTTTCGGTATATTCATATACGGTATATTAACTTACAAGTTAAGGGGATTCGATACCGTGATTTTCTGTTTTTGTCTAACACACGCGCGACATAGTATTTTAGACGTGTTTTTTGCCAAACATTCCAACTGATCTATTGAAGCGATAAGAATTCTGAAAACAGATTTGAATTCGTCGTCAAGTCTACTTGAAATCGACTTTCCCACATTTTTGATATTATACCCCAAATTCCAGAAAACGTCATATTAAAAAAGAGTATTTAAACATTTTTGTATTTCAATTTTTGGAGAAGCTAAAATCAAACAATCAAAATTGTGAGAAAGTCGATTTCAAGTAGACTTGACAACAAATTCAAATCTTTTTTCAGAATTCTCATCACTTCATTAGATCAATTGATATGTTTGGCAAAGAATCCGTCAAAAATCCTATGTCGCGCGTGTGTTAGACAAAAACAGAAAATCACGGTATGGAATCCCCTTAATAACAACAATACATTATATAGTTAATATTTTAATAATATAATATTATAGTATCTATTTGATATTTTTGTACAAAATTAGTTGATACTACCGAATAAATAATTTTATAATTACAATAGGTATACGATCCTTAGAATGATCTACCCTTCGTTTTTAACCAAAACATGTTTAATCTATTAATTGTATATTTTAAAGAAAATTAACGTATACCAACTCGTATACGTGCCTTGTACATAAACACATATTACATGTATAATGTATGTTGTATACGTATATTTTTATTTATGACTTTGAGTCATAATTACCGGTGTGAAATATATTTAACTTAATGTTTTTGCAAACTATAATGTACACGTACAATAATATATAAGGATGTAATTTACATAGGTACTAGTTTAATGTATCACACATTCACGCACACACGCACACACATAATCCAGCAAAAATATGATTTTTATCGATCATAACACGTCGTATAAGTAAGGGTGTGGTGATTTTTATTGTACCTATACTTAGTATACTTATTTGTATCATTTTAAAAAAACCAAACAATTAAATGCAATTAAAATATTTTAAGAGATTTTTGAATATTTATTCACATATTGGTACCTATCTCAAATTAAACTAAAAATAATAATATAATATATGTATTAGAATATTTTGTTGGTTTATTTTAACTGTATAAATTATTAACGAGGCAAACTAATCAGTGGGTTTATATTCTATAGATTTCACACAAAAATTTGGTGGCAACACTAATCAATGTAATTGCCGCGGAATTTTTTTCTTTTATACTTACCGGCCGTATTCGATGTTGTGACAATCGTGTTGTAACTCTCGTATGTGTTGGCAAGTCGACATCTTTGTCTTGATTCGGAGCATTATCAGCATTTCGAAAGAATATTGCTGTTACGCCGCAAGTGCCAAGTACCGAACATTTTCTGTTGTTTTTGAGATGCCAACGATCTAAGGCGCACGCGTATGTTCCATATACATAGATATAGGTACGCGTATAGATTGTTGATTGCTGTCTCGTTTGCCGAATATTGTTTGCTGGTTGCTTTTATTTCGAAAACACCAAGCACTCTAATGATGTTTGGTATTTTTCTCCGAGTTTGTTTTTTATAATATTTGTTCACTGGAATTGCCACTTCATTTCGTGGATAATCTTGTTTTTACTTTTAAAGTGGTGGTCTGATATATACACCATAACGTAGGTATCGCGAAATCAAATGGTCATGTGGCAATATTATTGCTTGTTTGGATAACTAGGTTGAACTTATTTTTGAATCTACGAATTTGCGTGCGGTGGGAAATTCGTGAAAATACTACAATAGTTTGTTTATGTTCATTATCAATCAGTGCACTATTATACTGTTGTCTGTTCAGTTACTGTTTTAATATAAGCGATATAATATAATAATTTGAGACGTAATGATAATCTCGAAACCGATTATAATAACAGTAAACAAGAACGGTACATTTATGTCAACAGCATTAAATCAAATATTAATTTATCAAATTATAGCACTAAACTATGTTGTAGTTTATTGGTAAAAGGTATCTATGTACCTAAACAGTTCTAAATATATGGTATAGCTAGGCACATATGCAATGCATTGGGTAATTGTTTAGATTTTAGATAATGCTTAATATTGTATTTGAAAAAATTGAATAAACGAGGCCTACTCATAATATAGTTAATCTGTGTGTGCATTATGTGTATAATAGTATAAGATATTAAATACCACATAAGTATTTTATATTTTATTTGAAGATAATGTATTTGGCAGTAAGCATGACCTCATATAAATTTCCATATTAAATTAAAATTCAATTAAGTTTTGCACAGTTTTTCTTATGATGTCGACATGCATTTTCAAACATTTGTTTGTTCACCAAAGTCAATTCTTTTGCTTTCAAAGAATAACCGTATTGTACGTGTCTTATATTGTTTTTAGTTTATAATACATAAAGATTTTGGTTGTTTTTTTCATTTATTTATTTGATAGATAACAGAAGGACAAAAGGCGTCTACGAAACCGTAGACGTGACCAACATTTTCTGTTCGAACAATGTCATCAAGTTTTTAATGTGGTTTATCAATTTCGAAAGCCTTAACGTTTTTACGATTCCAAATTGTTTTAAATGATTATGACGGAAGGAATAAAAACATAAATATTTTCAAAAATAGATACAAAAATATATTATTTTTATTTATTAAGTATTATTTTTAATACAGTAAAAATTATAACATGTCCAATAATTTATTTTCGGCTTGATATGAATTTTAAATGAATTCTACAACATTTAAATACATAATTATGTATTTATTCATCTCTTCTGTCTGTCTCAGACTGTCTCTCAAGTATCAATGAAGAAATATACAATAATAAAAATAATGTAAAATATATAAATTTGTTTATAATAAAAAAAATCACCATTTTCAATTTTAATCAAATTTAGGAATAATACACTGGTTTTACAATGATTTTTTTTTTCATATTCTGTGGATACATTTGATAGCAATGGAAAAAGTTTCATACCTATGGGATGTAGCAATAGGTTTAAATTCTAATGGTTTTTAAATTGAGTCTAGTTGAGGTCATTTTTCTCGACAGTTTCCCTAAACGGAAATAAAATCTGATGCCTAAAAATGTAATTACTTCACATCGAGTACTACAACCATTGGTATAAAACAGTTGCATTCCGCTCAGTAAAGTTTTACAAATGCAATGATCTACTTTCTATAAGCTTTAAATTAATAATAACAATAGTAATTTGCCACTATATTGAGTTGAAGTGAGTCTTCAACAACAAGTCTCTGTTTTGAATTTGTCTATTTGTAAATATATATAAGTTATTGTAATTAGTAATTACGTTGGTTTTAAAAGTAAACATAGTAATAACAATGTGTTATATTATTATTAAACAAGCTAAGTAAATATGTAATTAATTATTCGATTGTGCAGTATCAATCAGTGAATAGTATACACCAGAATAGATATAAAAATACGATCACAAATTGTTTTGCATTTAAATTTATAAAATAGTAAAATAATATGTTTCTAATTATCTCCGGTTGCCAAATTTAATTTGAAATGTTAGTACACCAAATTATGTCACCCAAGAACGCATTATAAGCCACTAAACTTAGTTAAGATATTTGATATTTCTTCAAAATATGTACTTTTTGTGTACCAACCTACTTAAATGTAGGGACTAGCAAATAGCCCTTTAGAACAAATATATATTCAAAGTATTCAAATGGCTTAAGTATGTATGGTAAAAGTTCTATATTTATTTCATGAATTGTCGCAATTCCCAGTACCTAAATTATTTTTAAGTATTTCTTCAAGGTGATCATGGTATATATTACCATGTGTATTTAGTATGTACGAGTATGTTAATTTTCTTTAAAATACAAAATTATTATATTAAAATTGTTACAGTTCAAAAATTACTCTTATTGAGAATTTGAGCCTAATAATAATATGTTTTGATAATTAATATAGGTAGGATTTATAATATTATTATTATCCTCCAACTATAATGTTTATTAGATTTCAAGTGTACCTCGTCATTTTTAGTAGATCACTGTAATGGATGATAATTCGATAATTATATAAAAATATACCTATACTATTATGAAAAACAATTCTGAGCTAAGGAGACGGGTGACTCTGCATCGAAGTAATATTTATCTATATTATAGACTGTAAAGAATAGGCTCGGGCACCCAAAGTAAAAATTTCTCAGTAGTTTTCAAACGCGACGTAAAAAACAAAAGAAAAATTAAGGAAAAACGGGAATTTTTACGCAAAATCTGTTTTCAAGAAAATCGATTTTGGTTTTTGGTGCAACTCTAAAACAAATGACCAGGTACATGAAATTTTGACTGAATGTTTATATTAGCATTTTCTATACACCATAATATTTTCCAAATGTTTTGACTATTTTCAACGTCAGTATCTTATTCCGATGGGAAAGTGAATTTAGTTAGTGCATTGGGGAAGTCTAAATTTAAAATGTTGTAATTTTCAAATGGATTTTAATTTCTAATGCTTTGTTTATCGCCAGAGCAACGAATAAAAAATGATAGTAATATTATAATATTAATTCAACTAACAGGCTATAATAATTAATAATAACAATATAAAAATCCAGACTGATACACCGTCTCCACTCAGAATCGTTTTTCTTATACAATGATATTATATCATTGAATTCAAGTTTAATACAATCCATTATACATTGACCCACTCTTAACCTACTGTATAGCAGAGCGACATCCACTTATTTTTTATATTTAATGTCGCTCAATTAATTATAGGTACATATGATTAGTATTACTTGGCGACCTACCTATTACTCATTAGGGCCTATCTATTATTTCTAAAAAAATTAACTTTTTAAATTTAATTTTAATAATATTTACACACAAATAGTCTCGTGTGGATTGTAATTATTATGTTAATTATATTATAAATAGGCTACTTTTTTGGTTGTCTTAAACTATAATAATGAATTTGTTTTGTTTTATTATTTGGCCATTCCGAAGTGCTCTAATAATAACAATAAAAATATCCAATTTACTTTGTAGAATTCCGTTAATGCAAATATCGATGTTGGTTGATGATTATATTATTTTACTGGTTATATTTTTTATTATTAATTAGCATGACAAAATAAATAAGTATCATCACAGTTCATTGATAAGCGTCCTCCGCCCCTAACTTCACCTATATCGTAGTTCACCACTTCTTATTGGCTGTTAATCATATACGGATAACATACATATAGAAAATAGAAAAAAATCAACCAATCAGAAGTGGAGAACTACAACATTAGACGAAGGTGGTGCGCATACTGAAAAAAACTATCGTTATTGTGATGATACCTATCAGTTTTGTCATGGTTATTAGTACTTCTAACCCATCGACCATAATTTAATGTTCAATATTTTCATTACTGCTTGCATGTTTCATTTTTTACTGTTAACTAATTAGTGTTTTATGGCTAATATCTATAGTTGCCAGTGTTTTATTTACTTTAATACCGAAGATTTTAAGTTACATTAACACAGAAATCAAACTTTAATGACCTTTTTTGGAAAAATATGCCAATATTTTGCAAATCTCAATGACTATTTTTTTATTATCACATCGTATTATGATGATTGAGGGGGGCCCCCGCATTAATTTTTCCCTGACCCCAAAAAACTTTGGAACGGTTCTGTGTACCTGCCTATTAATGTATTGCATAACGATCAAGAAAATATGCCAATATAATTACGGAGTAATGAGTTCTAACACATCCAACATTATTTCATAACATAAATTGTAGAATATTGTACACTTTTAAACACGTAGGTGCTGATGTCTAGTAATTATTATCATGTATTAATAATATGCATTTATAACATGTAAGATACAATATATATGATATGTTTTTGTGCATATGGACATATTGTATTACCTCATAATTTTAATCTGTATTTAGCTGTACATACAAGATATCAAATCTTAATTATAGAGTTAATTATAATATAATATTTTTTTTTCTCGCTTGGTGCCAATTAATGGCTGGCTAAAGAGGACGTGATACTCGAACACGTCTCCGTCTTACAAGTGCGTAACATAGAAAACTGTACGGTCAGCAGAACACGTGTAGCTCCGTTAATTTAAAAAAATAGAGTGAATTGACCTCTTATAAACTCTAAAGGTAAGATTATTATCTATAGGCAATCTAATGTGATTTTTATTATATTTTAATTTTAAAGTGAGTTATGAGTATTCTAATCTGTACAAACAATTTACAATTTTAAAATACTCATAACTTGATTTAAAATTAAAACATAATAAAAAGCCCTTAAGGTTGCCTAGATAATATTCTTACCTTTAGGTTGTATTAGAAGTCAATTCAGTCTAATTTTTAAACTAAAAGAGCTACACGTGTTGTGCTGATGAATGCTGAATTTTCTATGTTACACACCTGTAAGACGGAGACAACGCATGCGGGTATCACAGTTGCGAAGACAGTAAGACGTATAATACCAAGCCCGGATTAAGGATGAATTGGGCCACAGGACACCATACACTTAGTGGGCCCCCTTTCAACTAAAACTTTAAAATAATTGTATAATTACATATTAATGACTTTACATTATTGTATAATTTTTTACAATACAAAAAATATACAGGGTGTATCTTATATCACTGTACAAGGGTGTTTTTTTTAACAATTATGGAACGATTGTATGGGTTTTTATTAAAACAAAAAAGACGTGTTTCTTTATTTTTAACAGACAATTTTTCTATAACATTTTTAAACACGTAGTTGTACCAATAATAAAATCAACTTTATGACAGTCAAATGATCAATTTTGGTTCACTAGGTTATTAACTATGGTTATCTAAAGTTTAGTATAATATGCATTAATACTTTTAACTAAAATATCTAATTTACAAGAGCTAAATTATTTTTTCTTATAACTACTTGTTATACTTAAATAGTTAAATCGGTAATCTGAAATGCTCAAAAAAAAAAAAAAAACAAACAAAATTGTTGGCAATTATAGTTCATTATTTATATTATTTTTTCGTGATATAAAATTGAGAACAATTTAATTTTATAATTATTAATAATAATTTACCTACTATAGGTACCTACCTACCTACTTGAATTATTTTTTTTTTTTGAATACTGTATTGGACGCGTTAAAAAATATATTTTAGAGATAAAGATGGGCCTCCGAATCCAATGGGCCCCGGGACCATGCCCCCTTGCACCCCCTTAATCCGGGGCTTGATAATACCTACTTGCGGGGAAGCAATCGAGAAACTAATTCCACTAATTTCAGTAGGCACTATACAATAACAACATTGCAGATATATAATAATACATAGTGTTCCAATGCTAAATCATTTATTTTAATTTTCAATGTTAAAATATTGTATTTTACAGGGATATTTAGAAAAAGCTTGTTTCCGGCTACTTTCAAAATATGAACATTAGGATCAGACCAATAGTAATAAGTTATTACTAATAAGTAATAACTAATAACTAAACATTTGGATTAAATAATCATGTTAATTATATAATGCGATATAACTGCGCAATATTCGCCCTTGAGTCTATGATAGTTATTAGGAAATTCATAGTAATGAGAAGTGATTATAATATGACAGTCTATTACCTATAATCTTATTTACTTGGTTATTAGCAATGTTATATTATACAATGTAAGTCAATAATCTCAACATTCTCAGTAAAATTAAATAAACAACGGAATTGTATTTTTCTTTACTGTCAGTGCTGTACATAATATAAATACAAAAAAAATATAAAGGTGAAAGTCCTACTTAGAAGGGGTGGCTAAGGGGCTGCAACCTCCAAGCCCCATTATAATTAGGGTCCCTATATGTACATATTACTGTAATACAGTCATATATGATTTCTTTATATCAATCAACATTAAAATACTTTTATTTATATTTTATAGACTTATCACTTATGGTATAATTTATTAATAATCTTACAATATAAATTGAATAAAAAAAAAGGTGGATAAGTGGCTACCGCTCTGCTGTACAGTAGTTGTAATGGATGTGTTATATTTGAATACATTGATAAACCATTGTATACGAAAAACGATTCTGATCGGTTAGTGTAGTCCTTAAAATATTATTATTTTTTATTGGCTGCTATAATGGTGATCGACAAATCGTTAGAAATTAAAATTCTATTTGAGCGGGTTTTTGTAATTTGTCGGTAGTTTTTCTCGACGCTTTCTAAAACTACTTGGAATTTTCAATTTTGACCTACAAAAAGTACCAACTATGTTCACTTTTCTATCAGAAATTATGCTTATCTCAAAATCCAAAATGTTGCTGACAGACAGAAAAAAAAACACACATCATTGTAAAACCAATACATATTATTTCGCTCCGCTCAGAAAAGGAATAGAAGAAAAAAATGAATTTATATTTTAAGTTAAGAGGCCCCACCAAAAAATTAGTCACATAATTCCTATGTAAAGCTCTGATAATGGTAAATAATATTTTATAATTTTTCTCTTTTTTAAATCATATTATAAAATATATATTAGGTATATATTATTTAAATAAATAAAATTAATTAAAATAATTACAATATAAAAATGTCAAGTTGTATACAGATATCGATTCAGTTAAATGAGCTCACTATTGATTGATTTAACGCAGAGGTTCCCAAAGTGGTCTATATCGACCCCCTGGGTAAATTAAATTTTAATGTTTAGTGATTGTATATGCAACTTTGAATAAGCTAATGTGTAATATATACGTGTAATAAGGCTATGCATTTGTAATAAATGTATTAATTGAGCGAGAAAGTAAAATAATATTATATTAAATGTTATATCCAGTATCAGCTAATCTCAGTCATTAAAAAAAAAATACGTTTTCCCGTCAAAAATTGAAGTATTGCTTTAATTATCTTTTCAATTTTTTTTTCAATCAATAAAGTACATTAAAAAGTTACAAAGTAGGCGTACAAGCCTGAAACATTAACTGTCAGTAGACCTAGTTAACCTCACCTAAATAGCATGTAAGAAATGTGATTATTGAATGTGAAAATTATATAACAAAAAATGTCACTTATAGAATGGATAACTAAATAAAATGCGTTTTCCTTGATTATTAATTACACTTGTTTATTATTTGTAGAAAAAAAATACACTAAAACGTGTATACAATATTACAGTACTAATACGTCCTACCTACTACATTCAACTACATAGGAACAAGGGGCTTTTTAATAGTAACACTCATTAGTCATTATCTACATGTTATAAATTATTAAAAATATAATTTTAAATATAACTCGAAGCAAGTTTATAAGAGAATTTTAGAAAAAAAAATATATTATTAGTTTTTGAGTTACACAAAAAAATAATCTTTCACCTTTGCTTTTTTTCCTTTTTTGTTAATGGTGCAAAGTCTGTGCTCCAACGCAGTCGCCTACTATATGTTTTGCAGATGACATTAAATAGTTCATAAAAATTAACTCCTCAGGGATTAGAAGACTGCATTCTTCTTCAAAGCGATCTTGATAAATTTGTCAGGTGGAGTGAAACACTTGTGGTTGGGTTGGTACTCAATATTTATATATGTCGTTCAATGCCCTTCGCACCATTCAGTCTGTCTCAAATAGCTATCACCTACGTAGTAAATTAATTTGGAATCTTATCAGTTGACAGTATACATGACTTAGGTTTCTTATTCACTCCTACCCTATCTCCAATTATATGTTCAATGAAAAAATTGATCGATTATTTAAACTAGCAAATGAGAACCCACCTTTTCTTACTATATAAATTCCTTTTAGCTCTTACTTGTTGTTTGAATACGGTTATATTGTTAATTGTTAAATTGTATATTATGTTATGATCTATATTTTATTATGTACCATATTTACTTGGGTGCAAACCTGTTTATGTACAACAAATAAAATAAAAATGTTTTGAATGGAGACCGTATTGTATTTCATATTCTGAACCAGAATATTTTTCTGAAAATGTTAATGAAGAAAAATCAAATTTTGATCGGATAGTTAATTATTCTGTTTAGGAATATAAAATTAAGAATGCATGTTATCAATTTATTAAAAAAAGTTAGAACTCAAAAATAAAAACAATAATAATAATAGTAAAAATATCATTATTTTTCAAATATTTATGTTTAAATGTAAAGTATTATTAAATACGTTAATAATTTTCTAGATAATAAGTGTTAACTGTTTAAAGAATTGCCACCGTAATAGTATTATGTACATTGTACACGTTATATAGCGTATATTTACTCTTATTAACACAAAATATGTAAGTATAGGTAGAACTTACACAGTTACACACCTTTGGTTTAGTAAAAAATTAAATATTTACTTAAAGCTAAGAGTTATTATATTTTGTCCATTTAGTTAATTTTAAAATATAAATAAATAAATATTTGAATATTTTTCAAAAAGGGGTATAATTTTTTTTTAATGTTATTATTATAGAATAATCTTACAATATATTGTGAATTAAAATTACTTTTTAACATACATACAATGTTTTTGTGCTGGACACAATTTTTTTTTGTCTACCCATTTTTTTGGACAGACATAAATTGCACCCAACGAAAGGAAAAAATTGTACCCAATACATTCCAGGTACAAATTTATACATATTAATAGTAAATTACACTCAATACATTGCCGGTCTATGTAGTAAATTGCCCCCAGATATATTTTTTTTATGATAGGAGTTTACCATTACCAGAGGAAAACAAAGAAGGCGACTATCACTATCCTCCAAAAATGATTTTTTGGTTTGGTTAAAACTAATAATTACCTAATATGAAATGAAAAAATTAAATTAAATTTTAAATAAAATAATATGGGTGGGTATATTAAGTTGTTCAAAATAGTCTTTGTGGCTCAATCCAGTACTTATATAGTTATATCCATGTTGTATTGTGTTGTACTGCTGCATATAAACAACTTACTTAAGTCTAAAATAAAGTCGTTAATCGTAATATACGTTTGGTCATTGATATCATAACGATTTAAGCGATAACCGTTTGGATTTTACACCAATAAATGAACAACAGTATTTAAAATAGATAGCGATGAATTCAAGTTCACTTAGATAGGTTAAGTCTTAAAATTACTTTTTTGTTTCTAATCATTTTAGTACCTAATTTTTTTTATAGTTATTTAAAAAATATTAATCATTGGGTTTTTTCAAAAGGGTTTTAACCAATTTATCATTATATATACATAGCTAATTAAAATTATGTTCGAAAATAAAAAGACCCAAAGAAAATGTATCTTTGAAAGTACTGTTAATAAATAATAAACAAAAATGAATCTTATCAATTATATCTAACAGAGTGTAGAACACAGTAACATAATATAATATAAATTATACACACACTTATTCAGAGATACTTATTTTGTTTTAGTTCTAAAAGTAATCAGTTCATATCAGCTGTATTTAATTATGTATTGGCACAATCGATATAGGAATACTATTGTATTGTAGATTCAAGACATGTGAAAAGATTTTAACAAAACACAGAATACGATTATTTGAAATATTTATCAATTGTATTTACATTTAAATAAAAATAAATAAATTTAGTAAGTAGGTAGGTACAATGCATCCAATGTATTATAATAGTAGAGATATATTTTATATAATATGGTATCATTAATACTAGTTATTAATAGGTAGGTACCTACTTTGGTATTCATATGTTTAATGATTAACTAAAGCATTTCTACAATAAAATTATAAATTTTCTTCATTAAATGTTATTAATTATGATTCTTTTATAATGTTGTTTATATAATCAGAATAGTACATTTGTGTATCTTGTGTAAAGATAAACTAGATTCAATGTAAATTTACCAAATAACTCAAGATGCAAGACGTAGAGGTCCCATTATTTTGTTGTAGAACTAGTATTTCCTAAGCACTAGTCTTTGGTAGGTATTAAACTATTAACTAAACTGTAATATGTTTAGAACATTATAATTTTTACTTTTAAAAAGTTGTCTAGCGTTAATATTTATATATTATCATAAATAAATATTTGTGTTTGATTAAAATCTGTTTTTGCTAACAAAATATTAAGAATATGAGTATATAATAATCACCCGCCCCTATTTTAAGATTTATAAATAAGACAAGGAAAACCTGGTAAAACGTAATTAATTTTTTAGTGCTTGGCTTTTCCCCACTGATGACGGTCAGCGTTTAATAACATTTT
Source organism: Metopolophium dirhodum (assembly GCF_019925205.1). NCBI lineage: Eukaryota > Metazoa > Arthropoda > Insecta > Hemiptera > Aphididae > Metopolophium > Metopolophium dirhodum. The sequence goes on from NC_083562.1 coordinate 20,373,857, forward strand.
TCTATTATGGTTAATTTTCAGCTTGCATAAAAAAAAAAATTAAAAATAGTAATGACTACTACACACCTCACCACCTGGTTAATTAGCTTGAAATGCCTCAGATTGAAACTAGAACCATGACAAAATTTCCATTATATTAAATAAAAACAAAAAAAAAACAACCCGACCACACCCAGAAATATTAATTTACTTTAGTGGGCGTTCCAGCACATACATATATTTACCCCAATTCCCCATACACCTTCCATCGCACTACTGATCATTACCTCTCATCGGAATATTATTAATGAATGTTTATTTTGTATCCTATAATCTCGGGGTTGCTGAGTGAACCTTGCTGCTTCGCTGTACTGGGTTAACAGCGTGCTAATAAATAAACATTCGTCGGTTAATGTGATTAATCTAACAAATAATGTGGTAAAATGACGCCCAAACGAGTTTTTAGATGAATAACATGATATAATGTTTTTTTTTTATGTAACAACAAAAAAAAAATAGTGAAACTGACACTATCGAATACTCATCAAGATGCTTATCGTTTCTAATCAAATATAAATCTGAAACACTTTTTAATCAATAACATTTCAGTCACCCTATTATTATTTTATATATATATATATATATATATATATATGGAGTGTTATCATTTTTTTATAAAATATTCACTTATCCCAAAAACGTGAATTTAATTTTCGCACTTCAAAAGTATGTCAATAAGACAGGTGTACAAAGAAATCGAAAACAATTCATTTTTATTTTATAAAATTATTATATTAAAATTGTATATTCAATTCAGAACAGTGGCGATATAACATGTATTAACATCAAGAACATAAAATATAGCAAGAAAGAAGAAGTAAATTAGAGACTTATGAGTGAGAATTAGTGCTATTGTTTTCTATAATACATTAAAACTCCTAAAACCGAAATTTCTATCGTGGAAATCAAAAATTCACCTATTATGGTATAGGTCATAGGATGATAATAATATATGCGTCCATTAATAACGTACATAATTAAAAAGTGACCATCAACAAGAAAAAAAACACATTTTAATGAGAAAACTTCGTAACATAAATATACCATATTATTACAATCAAAAAACAAATATGTCCGAGAGATGTAAAAACAGGAATCTAAAAAAAAAAAAATACAACAAGCCAGATATTGATATTATATTGTCACGTTTATCAGAAGTCAATGATTAGAAATGATTGACTATATTTGTAGGGTGGAATTCCAACTGGTAAAATATGTACTGGTGGAAAAAAAATAATAAAACAAGACTGCTTTATTAGGCAGAACCAGGACACTGTTGACTGGCGTAGGTGTCAAAGATCTGAAAACAACTGATTAGAATGCGTCCCTTCAGATGGCATAAAATATATAAAAATATAGCCATATAGGCCTAGTTGAAGTAAGTAGCAATGATGCCTATTGGAACAATAGGCTAAGAAGAATATTGCGTGATAAATACAGTTATTAATCACAAATATAAAAACAGCTCTACCTACTTAAATATTATACATTTTTATCATACCTTTTTAAAAATATTAATGAATTCAAAAAAAGTAACTTAAGATATTGTATTTATCAAATTCTGTCAAATAAAATATTCAGTATCCAAATAACCACAAAATATCTAGTGTGAAAAAGTTATATATTAATGTGAACACAATAAGATAAATTACAAAAAATAATACATTTTTGTAAGAAAAGTTTAGAATAAGAAGATGCAATGAAAATGTTGGAAAATAGATGTGTGTTGAAGTTTGTTTGTTTTAAAGTAATGTCACTCTGTCAGAAAGCTCACAGAATGCAGGTTAATCATTAAATAACATATATTTTATAACGCCTGAAAAGCATAATGTTAGTCAGTAATATAGTAAACATTTTGAATTCAAATATTCGTTTAAACGACTTTCTCTATAAAACAAAACTTTGAAAACGTTTAACCCAAAAACTTCTTAAAATAAAATATATACATAAAATAATTAAGGGATTCGGTCACTGTCATAGTGAAGTACACAACATAATACAAAATATCCTAAAACAACGTTGTAACACATCAAGTTAACCCTCCGGAGCCCAATCGAAATTAAAAAGCTCTCTAGTGTACCGTCAAGTTTTATATTTCCCTTAGCTAACTCAATTAATGTTTATACTATCACAGAAATAGCTTTGACATTAAAATGATCAGGTTTAGTCAGTTTAGTATCCATTTATTAAATTGCAGGTTATATGTTTTTTTTTTAATTTTCTGCCAATTTTAAACAGTAAATCGAATATAAAACTACTTATTTTTCTCGGAATAAGAAAAGCAAAAACTTTTACATATTGTTATTGTCTTAAATTGTAATAACCATATTATTTATCAAAAAAATGTTACAATTTACATTTCATAATTATTCCGAATTTGTAGTTGTAAGAAAATATTAAGTTTTAAATAGCCTTAGTATTAGTAAGGTGATATTTAAAGCATTATATTTATTTATTTTATTCTGGCGTACATGCAATATTGCGATATAGGAGAACAGTTTAAATGTAAGGAAATATAATTTAATAAAATCATTTTAATATAAGCAATCCAAATAGTATAAACGATAAAATTAGCTAATAATACAACACATTTTATTGAAATGAATAGTAAATAATCGGCAAGAGGCTTGATAATTCAAGTAACTTTCATAAATCATAAATAACATGAATTGTTTAAATACTATTCGATATTAAGAAATATGGAGATGTAATCAATACATAGTTTTCATTATATGAATAAATTAATTGAGTTAAATTATTTACAGATATCTTGTACTATTGTTTTTCAAAACAATATTTACGTTGCATGGACGCTGTGTAATACCCCAGTTCAAAGTTCGGTTAAATATACCAACAATATGATTACAAAAATAGCTGTTCTTGGGGATCAATGCGTTCTGAAATGTTGGATTTAAACTTTGTTTATCCCATATTATTACATTAATATTGAGGGAATTTCAAAAGTTACGTTTTGGCTTCTTGGGGAAAATTGTAATAACTATTAGACTATAATAATTATTGTAACATTAATTACTTCACAGTATACATTGGATAGAAATATATGCTATAAAATTTAATGAATATTATATTATTTCTTATAATACACCAATGCATTAAGATTTAAATATTTTCCTGGGGGATAACGATAAAAATTACGATAAGAGAGAAAAATTTTATGGCTTATACGAATAGTAAAATGCAAACAGAACCATAGGTGATAAGGTGTAAATCAAAGAACTTTCCAGATAAATCCTCAGATAGTAATTCATTTTGTCGGTGACGGTTTTTTTTTATTTTAACAATTATTATATTATATATATAGCCAGTTAAGGCACAAGCAGCCAGAAACTTCATGATTTGGTGTGTTCCAAAATAAAGTGCAGAAATCTATTGTGAAGATAAATATCAGACTATAGTCCATATTATGAATGGATGCTATGAACTGACATTTAAAATATGATTAAAATGAATGCTTAATTTGGCAATGTAGAATAGAAGTTTCCAAAAGATTTTTTATAAGGTGAATTAATGCTAACAAATAAAACATACACAACAATACATTTAGTTTTAGGCACCTACAATGCAGCTATAGCATTTAAATGTATTATTTATAATGGAATATTATATTATAATAAACATAAAATAGATATCTAAATGCCTAAATATATTTAATTTTATTTTGAATTAAATTTACTTGAATAAAACTGTGATAATATGATACACAATCTATAATAAAATAAAATCAACTAGATGAATTTTTCAAAAATAATTAAACCACGTAAAAAATGAATTGAATCGTGAGAAATTGAAGGAGAAAAAGATCATAGAATATTAACTCATCGACCAAGTTCGTAAAAAATATATGGTTTATTTGATCGTGTTATTATCTCGGAAAAATTAATTTCAAATATTTATTTTTAGTGATTCTTTGGTATATTTTGGTTTATTATTACGATTTGTTAATTAAATATTAATTACTTGTAAAAATTGCCAGTTCAAATAATTAGAGATTACAAAAACATTTCAGAAGAATACTTAAAATACATTATTTTTTTTTTTTTAAATTAATTTATTCTGTAGTACAATATTAAAATAATATAGGTTATTAGGTATACAAGACAAGGATATCGTTAGAAATAGTATAATAACTAATTTTTTTTTTTGTTCGAGTAAAATTTCTAATAATAACTAACATTAAGAAGATGTAGCCAAATTAACAATCATCATTTTTAGTTATATAATATTATATTTATTGTCATTTTGCTTAAAAGTTAAAATACAACACAATTTACACGAATGATAAAATAAAATAGGTACCTAAATTATAATAATATACATATATTTGCATAATATAGATATTAAAATTCAATTAAAAATCAATCAATAAAAGGTAGGTTCCTATAATATAATAGTAGCCCTTTGCTATGCCATTTATACTATTATTAAAATTATGGTCATGGCAACAAAACTATTATATAAAACTGGTTAGAGAAAATACCATCTTCGGGTGTGACTTCCTGATTGCAGTAGGTACCTACTTGCTTTAGATTGTGTTGTTTCATAATATACACCAATTATCAATGTGACATTTCAAATAACATGACATTTCTTGTCCAGATCGACATTACTTATACGGTAACAAAATATTTAAACACATCGTAATAAATACAAACTACCATATACAATATCATAGTAGGTGTGAGTACGTAAATCGTAATACTAGAAAAATAAATTATTTCAATGAAATCCAATGAAACAACATAGTGAAGATGATGATACTCCAGCCACAAATTGGTTTTAAGTTTGAAGTTAAATAGCCAAAAAAAGATAATTTTGTATCAAATAACAATCGTATTGTAAAGTTTTATAACGCATTTCAAGCAAACTCTGGACAATGTACAGAGATCTTTAAGTAAATAATTTATAACTTTTTGCAAAGACTTCATGTTAGAACTATAACAATTAACAATTAAATTAAGGCTTGGGCGATAACGATTCAAAATAATTTACAATATTTCACACTGTGACACTAACTCGAATACTATATAAAATTTAATACAAACTACTATAGACAAATTAATGCTGTGAATATGGGTCATGTATACTTCGAACTAACTTCCTATATTCGTTGCATTTGAACGTTAAATATTTGATTTAATTTGCTATTAAATATTTTTAAGTAAGTATAGTAATTTGTGTATTACTATTATTACTATACCAACAATAATACACGTGGTCAGCTTCACAGAAAATAGTATCGTCATAGTAATAAACTAGCGAAACTATTTTCAGAGTAGTTCTCTTGTATATATATATATGTTATAGGTGTATATAGGTCCAAGGGTTGGATTGATGATCCTGGATGATCCCACGGGACGATTGAAACCTATCAGCCGTTATTGGGGCACATACAGCACGTCCGTGTAGATGACGTTTTAAAAAAAAAAAAAACATTCCCAGCCCCTAGGTTTGAATTGCGAAATAATAATTCATGATGAATATATTGCAACTGAGGACGATTGTTGTACCCCTAGATTGTGTCAGCGACTGTAGAGGTTACATTTTCGGGGGAGAGACATGTGTAGATACAGATTGAGCAGTGATCACCCCCTTAAAAAAAAATTCCACCTTAAATTGTAGGTAATCATTAAAAATTAAAATACATCTGTGACAAAAACTTACAACAGCACAATACCTAAATTATAATATTAAAATGTTTATAATTACTACATTTATTTCAAACAACAATAACAAAAGTTAACTATTTTTCAAAAAAAACACTGCCTTGCGCATCTTTTTATTAATTATTTGGAAAATGTCTTATCCTATAAACGTATGATGCAAAATAAGCATAGTTAAGAAGAAAAAAAACAATTATACGTAGAGATAATATGATAGAATTGTTCGTTGTCATTTAAATTTTTTACCATTGAATATTGGTATTGAATATAATTTTAAAATGTGGTACAAACTATAATTCGCGTCTCTTGTAATTATTACGTAGGTTTTAAATGCATTTTTATTTGTTATTAATTAGTGCTATATGAACTGAAATTCTGAATTATAATTTAATATTTAAACATTTTTTAATTGTTATTTACTCTATATGTTACTTAAATAAAAAAAATGTCCCTTCCAGTGTATTGACTTCTTAACGGTTGGTTGAAACTTTATTTCTTTGCAGTGTAAAGAATAATAATAATCGTAATTCACTATCCGGATCGTTTGTACATCATCAGTCTCTGTACCGAGATGAACTGTTCACCAGACGATTGTCTCGTGGGTAGGTACTTCCCAGTTGTTAGTCGACTGCAGGATGCCTATTAATATTATTATTTCCTAACACAACAGCGATCTGACCAGAAAAAAATGGGCTGACCACAATAATATTAATGCATATATACCTTACGTATACTAGAGGGAAATTATATATTTAATGATAAAAAATCAACGACATTTACAGTTGTATAGTGTACGTAATAAATTAATATAGGTAAGATATTATAAATAATTTTATTCAACGCGGTATCCGTAATAGAATAATATAATAATAATAATTTATGTATTGAATTGATTATCAAGATCGTACAGCAAACAATCAAGAATCGTACAAAAAAAATGAAAATGTGTAATATTTAGTTGACATTGTATCTCAAGTAGACTTTGAAAACTATGTATAGGGTTTAAAATACGTGTTCGATGCAAATTTATAAAGGTAATATAGGTAGGTACTCAATAACGTAGGTTATTACAATAATTAATCATTTTTATACTAAAACAACAGTCAACAACAATACATCACTAAAATTAATCTATCACCATTTCCTCTTCAACAATATTATTGCCTAAAAGTACATATATTCAGACCCTTGTTATTCGACTAAAAATACAAATAAAACATACTGTATTATTATAGTATTATACCATACTGAATTATTACGATATTGGCACACTGTACGCGAACGTATTTATCGATATATGATCTTTTATAGCTCTAAGGGTATTATATGTTTGAATGCATTCCTTTGTTGTATTATTATACATTGTTCATGTTTATTTATGAACTATTCACTGCTTGGGTTTAATGTTACGTATATTCAATTACACATGCATCGACTGTGCATACATTTCAATTTCAAAAATTAAAATTATAGCGTCTTCAGAGTTTAGGAAACTACAAGTACCTGTGCATCCAAAATAATCGATGACAATGCATTTTTGTTAGTGGGTGTACCTAATTTAAAATATGTGTAGTCATTGTTATCAGTAATAACTTATCACAGTCGACCAGATATTCACGACGGGCGGTAGTCGTTTAGACGATTCCAATAATTTTGACCAAAAAATGGATAGGTAGTCCGTTTGCTCAATTGATATTTTTACCCGCGTGACAGATATGGGTTTTGATGCACATGAGCACATGTGATTTTATTTTAATGTTTGACTGTATTATACATTACTATAGTATAAAAATATTACTAGGTATATCTTTATCTTTTTGAAGTTAGAGTTTGTTATCAAGTACCTATCTTGTATGTGATTTTATTTTATTATTTTTAATATTGTGACAATGTACATGAAAATATCATACAATATTATATATAAGTACATTAATTTACCTATACAATTACATTCATACTTAATCGCTCAAACGGTATTTTTGGTGGAATAAACAGTCGTCAAAAACGGTGTATTCAGTATATTATAATTTTACTATTCAGCCAATCAGCTTACGAACTTCACTCCTCCCCTCCCCCCACCCAATACTGACGGAACTGACGTAATTCCTTTTTATATTTTTAGTGCCATGATAGTATGATACTATATTCACCTTCCTTGAACATTTTCAAAGCTACTGATGTTTAAGAAGTTTAATTTCCAGTTAAATGCATGTGACTAGACAGATTTGATTCTATACTAGTTCTATGTAAACTAAAATATCAAATTGTTCATCTTATTTCCTGCAGACTGCAGTATATAATAAATAATATATTGTGTTATGTTAAATTAAATCTATACCTCTAGATACTTTTTGCTGTACAAATCGGAAACTTTTTTTCAAGTTACTATGGTTTTAGTTACAACTACATCGTACATGTTTGATACGGAATACTTTGTGTACATAAATGATTACGTCAACGAGTGAACATTTTAATGTATCTTCGTGAAAGATTCCTTTGGGATGCCAAAGATAATTATTATTCTAACAAATATTAATCTTTCATATATATTGTAGTCATGATTTGATGATTATGTTGGATTCGTTAAACAATTCGTATTACAATACATCTGGGAACATTATCCAGATTTATGGTGTTTTTATTATAATATTACTAAATTGTGAACTGATTTTCAGGAATTATTGATAACTAATATACTTTATACATTGTTCTATATAAGACATGGGTAGGTACTAGGTAAGTATTTAAAAAGTTATGCGATAAGTAGGTATCTAATAATTTGAACACCTACATTTGGATAAATATAAGTTTAGTTAATTGTTTTGAAGTAGGTAAGAAAAAAATTTTTCATTTCACCTTATTTTGCATATCAAATTTAATTATACTTAATTTATGTATATCCAAGCAGAATAATTTATAATATATTAATCAGTAATATATATTATACAAATGAAATATTAGTGTATGGTATATTGTGTTCTAGAGATATGATACGGTTCATAAATCAAATATACTTCTAAAAAACTACTTCAGCGATATTATACATATTATAAATATAGGTATACATAAAAAAATAAGAATCATAAAGCTTTTAAGCTCAATCATAATCCGTTGAAAAACTATGTTGAACTTTTAAAATACTTGGAGATGAATAAAAAAATAAGTCGAATTAATAATGTTGTGTTTAAAAAAAATAAAAATAGAATACCTAATCTGCAAACAAATTCGTGAAGATTAAAAATAAGATACACTATTTTATAGAATCAAGTTGTATGAATTCAAAAATATGTTAAAACAGTTTGATAATAAAACATATACCTATTATAAATAATTTAAAACTACTTTGACACAAAGCTTACACAAATAATAGATGGTAAACAAAATTATAATTTCTATAGTTAAAAAACAATTAATTAATTCTCATTATTATTCATATGTTACTACTAATCTATTTTTAACTACATTATACAAAAACTCTATAGGTACCCAACCAATATAATTACCTATAAACATATGTTTCGTTTAAAAAAATAATTTTACTATTTCTTAAAAAGAAAAATATTATTTATTATTGTGAAAAATTAAATACGCAGCCTGTTTGCCTGTTTGCGTACCGCCATTAATTCATTTACAATCCGGATAAAATCTATATCTATGTCTTAACATGTTTTAAACATAATAAAGTTATGGATCCGTAATGAAGTAATTTAAAAAAAACCTGGGAAGTCGTTTTGCTATATAGTAGGTGTCAATAAGTGTACCGCATTGTCATTAGGTAGTACACCTCGGTTTGGACCTGCCAGCCTGTATTTCTATGGATATTTAACTATATTATACTCACATATTTTGTATGCTATTTGATATTCATTTCTCTATTAGAAATATGGTAGGTTAAACTAATATTTGCCAAAAACAAATCGTAAACATCATACGAGTAGACAATACCCGATTTTTCCCTGGAAAACCTACCTCAAATAACAGACGATAATATCATGATGCGGTACATCAACTGCATTAAATTAATTATTATTAACTACATGGTAAAATTATACCTATCGGAAAACTGATAAACTATGTACAGTCTATAGACGATATAGTCGATCACTAAACAATAATAATTTATTATATTATTGTGCCATATACATTGGTAAATTATTCAGTTTCGTCGTTTTAGCGCAATCAATATAACCGTATAGGTACATTAAAACAGTAGGAAAATATTCGGGACTGACATATTTTTGTCACTTTACCAGTGCCGACGTCGTTATAATCAATTTCCACTGCATGATACTCCGACAAAGTTCTCTACAATATGTTTGTGAAAATCCCGTCAAACTCGGTTCAGTTGTTTCGATGATTACCCCGGATAAACGGACAGACACTTCAATAATTATTGTACTGTTATGTATTATAGATAATTATTATAATATTATTTCATTTAATATTACCAACTGTTATTAATACATAAGTCAATACCTATATATATTATGCACCATGGAACGGTGTAGGTAAGCAAATAGAGCTTCATAGTGTAATTAATAGCTGAATGTTAACCAAAATGTTTTCAAAGAGTATCTATATTAACAAAAGGTAATGTTTGCGTGCGCGCGTGTGTGTGTTAAATATAATAATTTATTGTAGACCTATGTTTTTATTATTTTTTTTTTCAAAAACCACTCTACCTAATTAATATGTTCAAAATATGAGTGGTCTACATTTAACGGAGCTTAAGACAGTGTGAAATATATTGGAATCATTTAATTGGTCACCGAGAAATTAGGAATTAGTATTTCATTTTCAAGCTTTCACTTTTAAATTTCAAATTTGTATACATTTATAACTACAAAGAAAATTGAAAACTCTAAAACAAATGAATGCAATAAAACCTAAAAATCATTTTTAGTTATGATAAAAATATTACTGAACATTAAATAATTATAATTTAAGATAATATATTAATTTATTCCATGAATTATTATTTTTAATTTATAAAATTGACAAATTAAGATTTGCTCTTTAGCATAATAATAAAGAATTTACAATCAAAATAGTTCACGAAGCAGAATGCGATAATATAAACATCCTTGGATAGTACATAAGATAAAATTGACTGCTTGCCAACTACCATTTAATTCAGCTATGATTTTTGATTTAATTTTAATTGCAGTGAATATAAAAGGTGTAGGTAACTCATAAATTGATAGTAATTACATTTTGATAATTTATCCCTAAAATTTTAATATATTATTTTCACAATGTTCGTTTTTATGTGGACACTTTTTTGGAAAACAGCTTTAAACGTTGAACATTCAACTATAATTATATAGATCAGAAAACTTTATCTAAGTATAGCACTTTAAAGTTTAAAGAGTTAATTTTTCGACTTTTTTCTAGAAGTTGTTTAATGTTTATACTGCGCTCAAAATAATTTTTCTTGTACAATAATTTATCATTGCTTTTATATTTATAACAAAAATACATCTACATCCTTCGTCGGGGTGAGAAAATCTGGACCAGCGCATATACTAGATTCTTGTATTGTGTCCAATAGTTAAATTGTATTGTTTGTAAGGCTTCAACAACAATGGTTATTAGCATACTACATTATTATCTTTTTTAAATACGCTTTATGATAATATAATTGCTTGATTTTTAAACAGTTACAATTTGTTTGTTTAAATTTATCCCTTATTTTATAAATGTGTTCTTCAATCAAATACCTACCTAGCTACAGTGCTACACAACCTATTCAATTTAATGTATTTTTATTCATATATGTATAATGTATATACTACAAACGCCGGAAAAAAATGTAATTTAATTGCAATTAATTGGTAAAATATTGACACCAGTTTGGAGTCGATCGAGTAGGTGGGGCTAACTTCTCTATCGTGAAGTAAATACTATGGTATATATAATATAAAACTTAACCATAATATACCATGGTAAATACTGGCAGTCAGACCGTGTGATTTTATGACGTCACTCATAAAACGCTATTTATATTTAATCACGGAAGTAATATTATTGCCCAAAAACAATTTTTACACCACCAAAATTATTCTTTTTTCCCTAAATTTTCACACAGTAAGATGAATCTTTTTTTGTTGTTGTATTGTTCTTGAAGGTTGTGCTGTGATGATAATAAATCTTGCAGTATACAATGTAAACATTTCGTAGGTAAATCAATTGATGATGTTTAAGTTTGGTGACATAAGTGTTTGACAAACCTACATAATATTGTAATGTATATTATTTTTATGAGTGATTGATGGACACGAATAAACTTTTTTAATATAATGTAATTTATAGACAACTATGTATTACAATAATAAATTATTCAGTCTCATATTATTATATGTATTAAACTAAAACATTGATTTATATTAAGTACCCGCGTCCTGCATACAATTGGAGAATTACGTGGTACAACATTTTTATTTTCAAAATAGATATACCGGCATAGTATGATCAGATATAACTTCAAAATGTGCGTAATATAAGCAGTTATTATAGTAGTTGGATCTTATGTATTTGATTTATCACTAATTTTTATTTCACATTTAAATACAATTTTTGTGAAGGAAAAAACATTTTTTTTTTTTTACTACTCATGAAACATTTTATTCCCCTCAATTCTACGTTACGTGACCTACTACCACCCTTTCAAGACAGTTTTCATTTTCTTATTCCAAATATGTTCGAAAACACATTTGCTCACTGCGTGTGACTAACGATTTGTATTGGTGTGCTGTTCACCCCTTCTCCGTCATCGACTTACTGCCCCGAAAATATCGTTGAACGTAATTTCACAGTCTAACGAGCTATTACCGAAACACCACACAGCTAAAATGCCAATCAAATACTATTCCTCGTTTGCTCAAGGAAATTTTGAAGTCAGCACCAAATTGATGTAACGACTTAAGTACGTTTTATTGCACCTGACGTCGTCGAATCACGTATTTAGTCTCAAGTCGTGAAGACTAGTTGAATTTTCTGTAGAGCTCAGTTTAAGTTTTCACTTTTATATTACATAACTGTTTTAATGTTTGTGATAAAATATACAATTTTGTAAATTAATTAAAACAATGGGTATTTTAGTTAATATACAGTTAAAATTAATAATACAGTTGGTTGGAAAAAACATATATATAGAATACAAAAAATGTAGGCGTAAAATACAATTTTACATGTTATTTTGTAAATTATTTATTAAAGATTACTATTGAATACAATTTGTAAGAATATGAACCATTTTATATTTAATTCATTTTTAAATAACAACGTGATTTACATAATGTATTTTATAAATACAAAAATCTAATTATAAGTGTATGAATTCTATTATTTACTTGATACGATAAACATTATCATGTTTGTTTAACATAAACTACCTACAAGAATCTACTTAATATGTGTTTTATTAGTAAATGCATGTAGTTGTGTAGATAGTTGTTATTTAGCAAAAAGTTGATAAATCGAATATCTAGGTAATGATTTCCTTGATTCGTTACTACATAACAACAAATTTTTCAAAATATTAGTTTTTCCAGATAAGTATTGTATGGTTTCTTCATTATTCCATTCAAAAAATCGATTGCTAGAGCGTACCTAGAACGTGTTTTTTTTTATTGAATTTTAGCCCCAAATTTAGAACTTTATTTAATGTGATTTTAGATCAATAATTGTTTACACATGAGTAGCATCTCTGTCCAACTTCCAACTTTAATTAATTGCCACAACTTGACATTTTTGGAGTACTTTAATGTTTAAACTAAGACAAGATGTTTTCTGAAGAAAAGTACCTAAAGTAAAATTTACTTGGATCATATTATCAGACCAAGTTCATGTTTTATTGAATCTAAAAGTCATTGCTATATTATTTTTTACTCATTCTGTAAAAGTAGTTATTGACAGTAAAATTGTGATTTGTACATTATTTCAATTGATTTATGAAGATAAACATAATATTATATTATTTTTTCTTACGATCGGAACGACAGTTAAACGGTCTATTACATGGATGTCCTGTTTCAGTCAAAATATTTAAATATTTAAACCACAATCTTGAGCACAGCAATCTATATTAGGTACTGGATTGGAATATGTAAGTAATATTTAATATATTATCTTAAAAATTGTAATTTTTAGTTACAATATAATAAATAATTAAAATTAGTTACCGAACCTGTAATTTATTATTTTTCCATAGTGATAGTTGAATATAAGCTAAATAATATATATCAAATGTTTTCAGTGTCCATCATCGTACTATATTAGTTATCATTGAAAACGTATTAAAAAAAAAAAAAAAAAGAATAGAATAAATTCGAAACATGACTGCAAATAACCGTGACGTTTTATTCAATTTTTTTTTTATAAAATATAAATATGTTTCATTTATACATTTTATATCTGGACATAACCGGGCAATGTATTTTAGTAATTATTATTTCCAATTGGCAGTTGTTTCGATTCATTTTTTTGGTTTAATAAAAATGATGACAGTAATCCAAATATCGATGTTTTTGAACGACATGTATACGGTCTGATTGTAATCCATATTCGTATAGATAGGTATTTACCAATCCATAAAATGTTGTGTCAATAAAATAAATTGTTATTACTTATTATACAGTCGAAACAATTGTAGAAAAATCTTGAATACAACAATGCTATAAAGTGTAAACGGTCAAACTTTAAGAAATGAAGGCGCTTCTGATCATTGATTGCCGACGAAATCCATTTTGTACATTCCCTTTAGCGTTACAAAAGTCTCCAAACCCGTCCTTTTGTTTGAAGGATATCATTTTTGATAGGCCTCTTAAACCAATACGGGTTTCCGATGGTCTGGAAACAACAGTTTTTTCTCCCAATTTTGTGGTTTTATGTTAGAGTGTGACCTTCATATCCTATAGTTCAAAACATTCAGTAACTGTATGATTATATTATATATCTAGTATATGTGTTCTAATATCGTAAATAGTTCGATACGTAAAAGACCAACTTAACCAATACCTACGTTAATACGCGAATACAACCCTTAAAAATATTTAAAAAAATAATGAATTAAATTATATATTCGATTTAAATGTAAAACAAAATATTTTGTTTCATGATTTTATATGCATTTTTACAAATTTATAAGACAAATTTAAAACTAAAAGTATTCATAATTATAACTAATAATATTGTTCTTTGTCAGTTTTCAGAAAATGTGTCATGCCTTAATTTAGGCTGTTCCAGGCTAATTGTATAATGTAGTCATAGTTATCTTAGGAGATGTATCAGACACATGAACTACAGTTTACATTTCACACTGCACTTGCATATAATACTACCTACATTTAAAAGTTGCAACTTGTTCTTTTCTATTCCAAAAAAGTATAATTATATAATTATATTAACATTAAAAAGATAATATGCAATTAATTTCAATTCATGCAACGGTTTGTATATTCTATTATACTTTAACTGTCTATATTAAGTATATTTTGGACTTGGCCTGTAAGTGAAAAATGTATTACAATTTCACCATGTTGTATTTTTTTATACTTGTCCAGACGCACTTTTTTTTTAGTGCGGATTTCTTCAAAATGTTTATATTCCTTATTTCTATCTATGTAAGATTTAATATCAATTTTATTTATGATTGGTTAAAATGCCAATTCTCAGTGGTTATTGTGGAGATTGAAATACAGTATAAAGAACAAACAATTTATGTTTAACTATTTTAAACAAAATATAGAGGGCATTTTTTACTCTAAAAATAAGAATAACAAATATACATACAATTTATATTATACGTGAGAACATTTTATGTGAGAAAATGTCGTTGTCCAATAACATTAATTAATTCCAATAACATTTTATTAAATATCGATCATCTATCACTGTGGTCTTTATATTGTACCTAAATTAGTTTTTTGTACAGTTATTTGTTATTTTTAGATTGAAACCTTATTTTGAATTTCTAATAAAAAAAAAGCGATCATACAGCATATTATATTTTATTACCTACAATATTTAAAATTAAAACTCTACTCAACTTTTTGGTTCATTACATTTGATAAACATCATGAAGACAATTCAAAATTCGCAAGCTTAAGAGATAAATAATGCAATAATATTACTTATATATTTATTATATTAGTTATAGCATTGATTATAAATACTAGTATTTATAATAAATGGTTATAGTTAAATAATACAATACTCACTCACGCGAATGGTGTATCGCTGTATCCACTACCCAACGTAGGAAACATATTCATTCTTATTTTATGATTTAGTGCTTGTATTTAAAAAATAAGTAAGTTCGCGTATTCCTTTTGATCTTTGTTGCTATAGTAGACTTGTAAAGCATTCTCTTGCGTGGTTTATTGTAATTTTTTAAGTAAATATTTATTAAAACCAGAATTATAAGCTTTGTAGCTATACCTTAATAATACCAACATATTATATTTTTAACTTTTTCTAACTATTTTGTTGTTTATAATTTATTTTTATATAATTTATTAAAATAAGAAATTGTTTAGGTTTTATAATTATTTATTTATCTTCAGGCACTTTATGTAGTTTTAAGTATATTTATTCAATAATATGGAAGTCGAGTATAGTTGGCCCTTCTGAGTTTAGAGTTACAAGAAACTTCTTCTCTGAATGTTAAGAAAAATTATTGAAATAACCTCTGCAAATGTGCTTCACTTGGTTCTCACAGTCGTTTTTCTAATACAATAAGTTAAACATTGCTTTCAGATTTATAAAAATAATACATCATCGGATGGGTTAGGTTAACGAATCAAGATTCGAGATAAATGACAAGGGTCTGTATGTTTAGCTCACAAATAAGTTTAATAATAAGTTTCACATAATATAAAACTTAAGATATTCCATTTTGAATTTTTAAATGAAGTAAAAAGTAAAAAGTAAATGTGAATATAAGATATTGAAATATTTTGTGCGAAAATCGTATTACAAAGATTTAGAAAAAAGTTATTGACGTGTTGTTACCACATTTAAGTGATACCGTGTTATGATACATATTACAGTAATCAACCATTGTATTATTATAACTATTATTCTAATAATATTATTCAAAGCAATTAAATAAAATAAAACTAATATATTTCATTGTGGAATGATTAATGTAACTCTAATGTATGTATAACATAATAAATTAAAGTTTTAATTAATTTAAACCTGTATTTGATGTTAGAATCAGCTTATAAAAGATCAATAATAAATATACATCATTCAAAGAAATAATATTATAATTGTTTAAGAAAAATATAATTAAAATAATTTCATTTTTAAATTTTAGATTCTGAGTGAAACGATGAATGTATTGATTTTACAATGATGTGTGTTTTTTTTTTTATTTTTTTTTTTTATTTTTTTTTATTTTTTTATTTTTGTGTCTGTGTACACGATAAGTAGTCGAAATAATGCTTCGATTTTCGACTTCAGTATCTTGTTCGATGGGAAAGTGAATATCGTTGGTGCATTGGGGAGGTCAAAATTTTAATTTCCCAGTAGTTTTCAAAAGCGATGTGAAAAACAAAAGAAAAATTAAGGAAAAAACGGGAATTTTTACGCAAAATCGATTTTTAACAAAATCGATTTTGGTTATTGGTGTAACTCTAAAACAAATGACCGTAGATGCATGAAATTTTCACTGGTTGTTTATATTTGCATTTTCTATACACAATACAATTTTGAAAATAATTTGACTTTTTTTGAACTGTTTACGGACATTGTCAGTTTTCAGTTTTTTTAAATTTTTTTTCTATAAATATCAATAAAATTTTATTTGTTGGGTAAAAAAGCTTGAAAATTTAATAGAAGGCTCCTAGGTTATTGTTTCAAAGGCAGATGAAAAAAATTAAAAATCCTTAGTCACAGTTTTTTTTTTATACACGTTTAAAGTTCAAATCTTGAAAAAATACGGAAAAATCACGAAAATTTGCAAATTATTTTGAGTTAGAAATTCATAAAAAATTTTCTTTTTAAATCTAAGATTTTAAAATGTAATATAAGATTACTCATAAGTTTGTCTACCTTTATCAAAAAAAAAATGTCTAGAAGAAACTTAAATTAAATTTTTATGAGCGTCTGAAATTTATATTTATACAACATTTGATATTTACTCGATTTCTCATGTAACAATTTTCTTATTTTATTGTAATTAAAAAACGAATGACTGTAGATATTTGAAAATTTCACTGAATGTTTATATTAGCATTTTCTATACACCATAAAATGTTGAAAATATTTTGACTCTTTTTGAGCTGTTTACGGACATTGTCAGTTTTCAATTTTTTTAGTTTTTTTTTCTATAAATATCAATAAATTTTTATTTGTTGGGTAAAAAAGCGTGAAAATTTGATATAAGGCTCCTGATATATCGTTCTAATAGCAGTTGAAAAATATTAAAAATACATAGGCACAATTTTTTTTTTATAAGCATTTAAATTTCAAATTTTGACAACATTTATCAAATTTATAATTTATTAATTATTTTGTGGTTAAAAATGTATAAAATGTTTAACTTTTATGGCTAAAGATTGAAAATTTAAAACAAGGCTCCGAGTAAATAGGTTATATATAAATTACTTTATTCACAATAATATCATCAAATATACTTGGTAAAATCATAGGCTGACTGACCGTTTTCGCTCAGAATCGTTTTTCTTATACAATGATATTATATCATTGAATTCAAATTTAACACCATCCATTACAGTGACCCACTTGTAACCTACTGTACAGCAGAGCGACATCCACTTATCCACCTTTTTTAAATTGTGTTTAAAACTCTGTACAGATGAATAAAAATAGTACCTAATATTATTAAACGCACTGGTAATTTTGTATACGAACAATTTTCTGTGGAGTTGTAAGTGTCCCACATCTAGAGTAAAAGCAAATAGGTGCATAGTTTTTATTTTTAAATATAATATTATCTTAAGCAGTCAATTAATTCAAGAAATAAGATAGGTACAGTTAAAAATTAATTTAAACAATCAACATACTCTATTGATTAACATAAATTAATAAAGTTTCAGTCTTATCGTATTATTAAAGTAGCTATTATTGGATTCCTGTGACATTGATTGTTTTCTTTATAATATTATGTTAATAAAAACCAAACTACAATTACGATGAAAAATTATAATAAAAAAATAATATTATGAAGGGAATATCTAAATATATTGTATAATTTACTAAAAAAAAATACCACCAACTATGTATATTATTATACACTGGTTATTAAGTAATATAAATAGACATTGAAACGTCACTTATTGATATAGTTATTAATTTTACATTAATTTACTTAGTATGTAACACACTGTACACTACTATTGTATCAAATACATTTTTTCTGATTTGTGTTTTTGAGTTTTTATAAAGTCCACTAATATTATAATAAATTATACTCGAAAAGTTTTTGTTACTGTTGTTTTTTTTAGAAACTTTCAAGACATCAAACTTAACTTAGACTGTTTATGTGATTCACTTGTATATTTTTTTTACTTTCGATATCATACTTGTTTTGTCAGTTATATGACATTTTGTAAGTGCAGAATCTTGTATATACAATTACCCAAACATTTCGATTAATAATGAAATCGGTAATTTATGTCCAAATTTAGCTTGGATTTTATTATCTGGAATTCATTGCGTACATTATACATAACATATTTACCTAATAAAAACAATTATAATTATACAATATAGGATCATTATTTTTATATAACTTAAATTATCCAAGAAAATATGTCGCTTATACCTATTTGTGTTCATAGGAATGGCAACGACATCGTACAGTTGTACATTTGTAAATATGGTTTTAATAAATAGTTTACTTTTTAGATAAATAGATTTTTTCTGAGAAGATTCTAAGTACCTATGCAATGTAAACATTTTTATGTAATAAATACACAGTTTAAAATACTTTTATTATTTTAACTTGTTTGATTTTTAGAGTATGTTTTAATATTTTTTTTTAAATACTAAAGTTATACAATGAATAAACATGTTACTGATACAAAAAACCATAGTTAAAATGTAAAAATCACTTTAAAGGCATTTAAGTATTTCACTTAAAAAATTGGTAGTATAGGGTTTTAGTACATCTCCGTTTGCCGAAATGGATTTCGCCTAATTGATCGGTTACCGTAATATAGGTGCTAGTGCTATGATAATAATAATAATATAATGAAAATGACAATTTCAGGTGAGATAACTAGCAGTTAAAGTTAAATAAATTAAAGCTAAAACATTCTTAAATTAAAAATGTATTGAACCAGTAATACCTATAGTGTCATTTAGTCGCTGTGAGTGCAATACGACAATATTTGTGTCATCGTATTACAAACGTAACCTGCCACTTTTTATTATAATTTTTTCCAAGTTGTTAACATAGTCTGAAAATAATATAACATTGATATATTTAAAAAAATATATAAAATCGTATATTCTACAGCAGAAACAGTTATTTTATTAAAAAATAATTTACTTTATACTTGTGAAATGAAACATTTGTATATTTCAAGTATATTTGTATACAAACCATTATATAATATCAAATGAAGTTTGGTTTTTTTTTTTAATTAGGCAGATAAATTATGAACTTGAGTTTGGATTAAAAATTGGGATGACAAAAATAACGAAATTTGTAATTTTTAAATGTATTTTTCATTTTATTTCACATACCGATTACAATAAACTACAAATCATGTTTAATAAATACGTAATGAAATATAAACTACAACAAAAAGAAAATTTGAATTATATTTTACTTAATTATTGACATACATTTTTACTGTACAATATAATTTATTAACACCAACAAGGAACATAAATGTATTATATTTATATACATACAAACATGCCTACATAGTACATACGTACATATATATATATATTTATGTGTATATGTATATTGTATACGTATAAATATTTATAATTATTTCAAAGCAGACAAAAAATTCCATATTTATTCACCCCTATAGAATAAAACATTTTTTTTTGTGACACGTTTACAAAGGAGAAAAGGAATATTTGTAGTGTCGAAAGCAAACAAAACTTAATATAAACATTATAAATAAAATACCTTAAAAATTATTACATTTAATTTTTACAATAGTTATTATTTTTTAATAATAAAAGACAGTTTTATATCCTGTAGGTCCGTCTATATGCATACATAAGCTACATTGTAACGTTTACAACACAGGATTTCAATATTATTTATCTACTTGTCGCAAGCTAGGAAAGGCATAATTAAAATAAAAATATCGATATTTTCTATTTGAAGAATATTATTGAAATACCTAAATAAATGCAAACGCAATAATCATAAAAAACTATATTTTAAAATTTACAATCCAAAGATTTATTTTGGTATTTCAACGTTTTAATTTTTTTTCGTGTGGGTGATCAAATAATATAATACTTCTACATAATTCATTGTTTTATCAATTTTATAACATTGTTCATAACAACACTTTGGCAATTATATAATTTCTGTTATAACTAAACAAGACCTACCTCATTAGATATATGAAATACTTGTAGTTTTTCAATTTTAAATTTAATGGACATTTTGTTGGGATTTATTATAGATAATCATTATGAACCAAAGAATAATATATTTTTGTTAATTTATTGAAGGTATTTTTTTTCGTTATTTAGTAACATTTGATTTTTTATAAAACTTATAATATTTTATGCATACTAAATGTAAAATACCTACTATAATAACATGATATGCCAAACCTACATTTAAGAATTTTTTTTAAGTTTTAATTACATCTCTTAAAAAAACAATAGCTAAATATTCAAATTTTTAAAAGGAAAACATAAAACATAATTAATTAAAATGATATGTGTAAAAAATATAGTATAAATTAAATAATACGAAGGGGTTTCGCTAACCCTGAGTTATTTTTTAAGTTAATTGGGTAAATAGATGGAAACTGATCGATATGGTGTGATGATTTTTTTTTCACATAACTTTTATTACTTTTAATTTTTAGTTTAAAATAGTACAAAGATAGATAGATGCATATAATTTTAATATTTATTGTCTAATCGTCTTCTTTTAAAAATAAATATAAATGTTCTCATTAAACAAAACAAATTTCTTTTTAAAACACCGGGCACTAATATAACTTTTATATAACTTTTATAATTTAATAGACGCATAACAAGAAATACTAAAATTTAAAATACTATAACACTATCAACTAAATTTCTGTTACTTATCCCTAATATCTAGCTGAAAGTTAAAGATGCATTTCAATTTTTTAATTAAATTGAGGACAATGACCTTTTAAAAATATTATTTATACATTAGGTACATATTTTTAATTGATTTTTATTTATTTTGCTTTTATGTTACATTTATAACTTTATCTGTTATAATTTGTATATCAATTCATCGGAATATTTGTCATTAGACAAAAAAACAAATTGTGCCTTACTTATATATTTTATGTTTTATAATGTGTTGTTTTAATATCGTATTATTATGAAGTGTTGTAAAAAAAAGATCCATGGATTATAAAATTAGATTTATTTAGTAAAAGTTATAAAATAATAATTTTAAATTTTAATAATGAATATTAGTTATTGACACCCAGTATTCATCATACAAAAGTTATTAATTAAGTTGATAGTTTAATGAGATTGTAGGAATTTGTGTTTACCAATAATTTTAAACTCAACAATATTAATCGAATTACCATCTAATACTACAATTTAACAGGAATACAATATATTTATATATTTTTATGAAAAACGTGTATTTTTTTTTTATAGAAAGCGATAATAAAACCATGATTAATTAGAAAATAAGATTTTTGACTTCCATTTAAACATAAAATACTTATCATTTAAGTATTAAAAACTATAGATTGTCAAGTTTAACCTACTGACTTCGTAAAAAAAAATTACATATAAACAACCAAACAAATGGTATCAGAACCGAACTTTCATTTATACAATGATTACTTTTTTTCTTTATATTTTCTCATTATTATTTATTATATTCAGGAGTTCCCCTTTAATACTATTTTATTAATAATGCTGCCCTATAATAAATGCCATGTGATTGATGACGGATAATACGACTTAAGCTTTCAATGTTCTGTGTAAACGTCAATAGTAACAATACCTTCTCTTAAATTGTATTTAACTTTTTCTGTGCAGATTTCTTTAAATTGTTTTTTGGTTTCAAACATTTTACATAAATTATGGTTTGTTTTTTTTAGTGAATATAATATATTATATCATAAACAACACCGAATTTCTACATATTAATTCTGTATTATTTATAATATTCATCTTGCTTAACACTTCAAAGAAAGATTTTAAAATTATTTTTTTACGAGTACATACATTATTTAATTATAGAGCCACGTAGTCAGTGTGTCCTGTACATAAAGGAGGTGGCGGTGGTGGTGGTATATCATCGGAAGATTCACCACTATTAGAAAGAGATGACAAGTTCGTACAACTTCCCGTTGCTGTTATTCTCGGACCCATGTTATCATAATGTGGCATAACCGATTTGATGGATTGGTGGTCTATTATGCTTTTTTTCCTCGGCATAGTGGCGTAATATGACGAAGCTGGCGGAATATGATGGGTTGAGCTGGGTACCAACACTAACGCTTTGTTTTTGTCTGTGCTTCATGTCAAGTAAGTCTGGATACCTAGATTCAGGGTCAGGTGGTTCTTGGCTCACCGATACTGAAATAAATATATTTCCAAAACCACTGACTGATGGCAGAATACTAGTGGAGAATTCTGGTGGTGGTGGGTACAGTGACAAAATAGAGTTGGGGTCATGACTCTCAATAGTTATGTGAACCGGTTGTTGGTCGCAGACGGCGGCCAATGGGATGTTTTGTAATGACTGTTCAATGAGCTCCAAGTCCTGGCAAGAAGAGCCGCCAAGCATTTCACAGCTTCCAGCTTGTGTAGTCGATATGCTTGCGTCAAGAAGTCGTTTGTCCGCATCGCTGAAACTAGTACTTCCTTTAAAGTTAGTCTTGCTATCGCGTCGTCCCCCCGATTTCTTCACTTGACACACGCAACATGTCAAGCCTATCACGAATAATAGGACTGTTGCACTAGCGGCTACACAAACTATGACTAAGTACATAGATTTAGATTTGCTTAGTGTCGTAGCTACTGCTACTTCTGGTAAAGCTAAAGATACATTGGCTGACATTTGTCCACGTGAATTCCGAGCTTCACATGTAAATTCACCAGCCACTACATCTGAAACATTGAATATGTGTAGGGCACTCCACATTCGATTGTTATCTAGCCACGTACGGTTTTCGTCCATTCGATCGGTATAGTTATCTATATTATGTCCATTGAAATACCAGCTCACTTCTGGCTCAGGGTCTCCGGTCACTTTACAAGTAAAAGTAATATTACCGGCATCTTCTAACACACTGTTCCTGTCAATCTTGACTACTGGAGGACATGCAAACTCTGGTGGTTTTATGTTCTCCCATCTACTACCCGACAATACATTCGGTTCAATACACGACAGCGGATGTGAATATAAATTTGACGAAACAAACCAGTTTCGAAAACTCCTTAAATGGCAGTCGCACACCCACGGGTTTCCATCCAAAGATAATGTTTTCAGTTTAGATATAGGCAAGAATACAGTTTCTGATAACCACTTTAATAGATTTCCATTTAAATTTAATGACTCCAATGAGGACAAATGCAAGAAAGCATCTCTATGTATTCGTTTAATTTGACAGTGTTGCAACTCTAGTGTTCGAAGATGCTGTAAGACGGGAAATTGAACTTCTTTGATTTCAGTTAATGGATTTCCATTCAAATATAGCACGCGGAGTCGTTCATTTCCCTGAAATGTCTCTTGGTGCAATGAACCAATCAAGTTATCACTGAGATCTAGTTCTACGAGTATTTTCAATTCTCTGAACGCGTCTTTATGAACATTGTGTATTCCGCAACCGCGTAGGAATACTCGCTGCAGATTAAGTAGTCCTACTTTTTTAAACGCATCCTCCGGTAAGTGGCGTAAATTATTGGAGCTCAAATCAAGTACCTGCATATCTGCATCTAGCGATAAAGGTATATCTGTAAAATCGGCATCTTTGCACAATGCTGTTTTCTTCCCCGAACTCCACTTGCATTGACAAGGGGTTGGACAATCGGCCCAATCTCCAAATGTTGTTCCACAATACACCAACACCATGACGATCAGCTGCACTGGCTGGCCACCGGGCATGGTCCACGCATTTGGTCATCTTATGTTCAGTACGTGTTGCCACATAGAGTCCTCCTACAACAATAACAATGTATATTAGTAAAATAAAACTGTGTTGGAAATGTATAAAATATTGATGTATTTTCATAAATATCGGTGTTCAAATAATTATATCGAACTGCAAATGTGCTTAAATCCACACCACTCTTAGTCAATTTTATTGTATTGGCATAATATTTATCGATATTAATTTTAAATATTATTATATGCCTCTATAAATTAATTTTCTTTCATGTAACACGAAGAAAACAATCTATTTAAAAATTTTTTTTATATTTTATTAAATTCGCATTTATTATAGAACATATTGTGTTAAATATATATTTTTATTACACTGTTGTTCACACACGCTGTACATCCCCATTATCATTCCATTTAACAATATTATGTAACTTGTCAATTTTACCAAACTTTGTTATTGCTGGTCCGGCGTTAATTAATAAATTGAATAAATAAATAATAATTAAATATGAACAACTTTTTTTATCCAAAATTATGGAAACGAATTTTCATATTCGGTTAAATTATGTGAAAACGTCATCGTAATAGTTTCATTTATCTTTGTTATATTACTAAAATAATATTCTTATACTACCTAGTGATATTCTCAAAATTAATTTTTTGTAATCTATATACTAGTTCTATATATTTGAAATAAGTTGAAAATATTTCATATAGTTTGGTAAGAATAAATTGTTATTTCGTTTTGGCATTACTCTCTAGCACGCACCCCAAAAAGTACAACGATTGAAATCAGCTGTCGTACCGATTGGCCTTATTTTGATCACGGTTTCTTAGAAATGTACATGGAATGAAAATGATCAGAAAAAACGGGTAGCAAACCAATGTATTTTATTTTACTAACACAAAATAATATAACATTGGAATTATTATATCACATTATCATTATTATATAGTACATTTGTATTCTTTAATGACAAAATTATATTAAATAAACTATTATAGAAGACTGTAAAAATTATAAATTTATATTTTGATTATCCTTAGTTTTCAAAATAAAATTTTTCTGCAATAATTTATTGTATTAACTTGTTCACGTTTATAGAATTATTTATTTCTTTCATCTAAAAAATATACACAACAAAGGACTTTACTTAATATCTAACAAAAAATAATACATTGTCTTTCATTATACTATGTTATTGAATAATTTAATTCTATATTATTCAAAAGAGATCATTATAATATTTCAATACTATTTTTTTTTTAAATTTAACTAGCAGGTTTAATTTAGATATTTTTATAATATTATATCATACAGTTGTGTGTTAAATAAAATAAAAGGAATAAAATAAAATAGATTAAATTTAAATGTAGTTGTATAATATAATAAAGTACCATAATAGGTATACAATGTAAATTTTTTAAGTATAATTATTCGTAATTACTTATTTATTTTATTATATTATATTATATATTTATATTGTTGATTGTAATTATAATAACTGAGTTTTAATTTTTAAGTTATTTCAACTTTAATAAAGCAAAACTGCGAATGTGATATTTTTAAATATATATATTTCGTTATTTTCTATTTTATTTAGATCAATCGTAAGGTAATAAAATCGTAATTATATTATCATAATCTGCTGCTTATAAATATTATATTTAAATTTATTATTTTAAATGTATATTGTTAATTCATAAATAAGGAATCTATATGATATATTAAAATATAATATATAGGTAGATACCTAATTTTCGTATTTATTATGATGTTACTAAACTGTATTTATTTAATTTTTAGTTAATTTTTAAAAATTATACATGAAACAAATAAATTAAACATAATAATATAAATTATTAAACACATTTGTGTTTAAATGTATTGTTATAAAACATGTATGAAATAATATAAATAATAGAGTAATGTGTCTTAAGAAAATGTTGAAAACTACGTCTGTAACAGTAAAAACCATTCGTTTTAGTTGTTGAAAGGCTAACTGAATAAAAGGAATTCAGATTTCCCTACAGGCTTCCAAGATTCGTGATTTCGTTATGAGATATTATATTCGTCAGTTTATCAGGAAATCAAGCATTAACAAAGCGAAACACGATGCATTTAAAAACAGGTATTAGATCTGATTGCACTATTGTTTTTGCGTGGTCAAAGTTTTCTGTTTTCTTAATTTCTACAAAGAATAAATCAAATAGGAACTAACATCGTAGAGCTTCGAAAAATTTATATTTTCTATAAAAGTTATTATATTTTCCTGTAACAGAGTAGAATTTGAAAAGCCTATTATATATCTGCTACTTTATTTTACTGTATAGGTACACTTTGTTAAATGCAAAATATAAATAAGTTTGAAAAAGATCGCAAAAAAAATTATATTATGTTTGGTAAATATCGAATGGGTTACCTACACAAACCGAAATCTGTGCAACCATAACTCTAAAGTAATAATACCAAATTCACAACAATTTTATTCATTAATGCCAACATAATATTATTCTCAACATATTAATTGAATAATATGCACTATTATATTAATATATATATCAGCTGTAGTCTACGGTTCAAAGTCATGACTTTTATAATTACTATATACTTTTTATGTAATAACAAACTGTATATTATATTCACGCCATATACTGCCAAAAATTAAAAATATTTACAATAACTTGCGACCTTCATTACATATGCACTCCGCTGTAACATTACTGTTAGTGACAACAGTAGTTTATTATAATATATATTATATAGAGTATAAGTAGTTTTGCATACCGTATGTTAGTTATGCGTACATATTTTGCTATATGCATTACTATATCAGTGATTGTATATAATTAATTCATATTTCGCACCATGTAAAATCAATACTTAAAAATTTAAAAGACAATATTAGGTTTCCTCACATTACAGTTTTCCAAAATAGTGACAGTGAGCTGAAAGTTGAAACCATATTTAAAAATACAAAGTGGTAAATAACCTACCAGAAATGTTTATTTGTATGGAAATCGAATGTGAAATAAGTGGATTGTTATAACATTATTTATAAACAACTTATTTAATTTGTGTACATACTATTTGTAAATTGTTACAATACGCAAACGTGATTTATACTTAATTATAAACTAATCAAATGTATAAAATGTAACTCCTGGTAACTTAAATTTTAATTAACGTCATGTGTTGAACAAATTTCAATTTTTGCTCATGTAAAGCTTATTGTAGAAATATTCTACAAATGTAATAAACATTTATATGCAGATGCGTAACAGAAAAAAACACCCTGTCTTAAAATGTACAACATTTAATACGAAAAGTGAAAACTATATATAATTATTCAAGAAGAATTAGTTTGAGTGAAATTACAAAAATTCTGTATGTGTTCACTGCTAGTTTTCAGTTCTTTTTTCGTATAATGAAGTTTATAGGGAGACAAGAGATCACTGTAGGTACTATATACTCTGTGACTAGATAAACCGTTGTAGAGATTACCACGAGACGCAAAGTAATTTTGAAAAGAACACTACATCTAAGAGGAATTGGTAAAATAATACAATTTGACGAATGACTATTACGTGGTGCGAGAAAAAATAAACAAGGGTCGTCTCTGATATGCCGATTTAAAAGCTGCACTCGTGATGATCGTTAATGTAGAGTCTTATAGTTGTAATGTTATTACTTTTTAAAAATATGTTGTGGTAAAAACCACTTACATACTAGAATACTACAAACATTTGTTTCAACACTGTGGTAAAACTTGCAAAGTTGGTAGGATTTTTAATTTTAATTAATATTTTTGATTTAAAAATAAATAAATTTAAGTACTTAATGATTGACCTAGCTAATCGTTAATCGATTTACTAATCTATTATATATGTGGGAAGGAGGGGTAAAAAAATCCGCCTGATTACCATCTGTCGCGGTTTTTATTTTCAATAATATTTATTTAATATTCCGACATCTATATTAATTTTACAATGTGACCCAAACATAATGCAGAAAGTGATATCACCGAATTAAAAAAAGAAAATCTTTTTTTTTCAGTTCCATTTCTATGACTACACACCACTTTTCCTCTCAAGAGACCGTCAATGATGAATATTTAAAGCAAATCTAAAATCCAATTTTATCAACGAAATGTCTTTTTTTGCAATCTCACGAATTTCAAGATGTACGATTTCCATATTTTTAAAGTTAATGCACATACAATTTATGTAATATAAACACATAAGAACCATTTAATATCGCTTGTTTTTAACTTACATTCTATATAATATTTTATTCATTTATAAGATTCACTTGTGTTATACCTACATTAGACGCTGCGTCGGTCGTAATTTTGTCAATATTAATAACACACCTAAAAGCTGCATTATGCTGCCTCAAGAGAAATAAGTGTATTGTTTGGAATACTTAGAATTTAGAAACTTGAATACATAAAGAGTATTTCAAAGTTGCATGCACTAAAGACGGCGTATTACGTACTAAACTGTTGATTGCTTATGGTATTGTGGTTTTATAGGGCGTATACACATCTAAAACCATTTAGGACCACTCCAAATACCTAAGTTATTCAAGATTATTATAGTCAATGTGTTTAGGAATTCTAAATCAAATGCAATACACAATATTATAGATGCTTACGTATTTGTTTATTATGTTTAAAGCAACTTGACATCAAAATTATAATTAATATTCAACTATACTTATATTCATAAAATATGATTTTGATTTTCTATTTTTTTACAAACATATATTTTAAACTAGGCAGTCGGATTTTTGAAAGCTTGAAATTATTTGATCACAATAAAATTAATATCGATAAGGTAATAATGTAATATATTATTAAAATGGATTAGGTAGAATATTTTAGTTCTTAAGTTTATTTAAAACAGTATTTTACAATTTACGTTGATTCTGTCTCAACTATTATTATTTTAAAATTTAGTAGATTATATTGTGATAAAAATGTTCTTAGATATTTTAATATTTTTACTATAAGTACAAATTGCAATGGTCTAATATACTAAATTATAATATGTTATAAACATAAAAAAATGATTCAGTATTTACTAGTGTTAAGCAATAACATATCATAGTACGTTGAATTAAAATTTTTTCCCCATTTTTCATAAATATCTTATAAGTAACATAATTAATTTTAAAATGTAATAACAACGATTATGTATGAATGTCTTATTTTTTTTAATGTGTTGGCTTGAATGTGAAATAAAATCTAATCAATACAAATTTAACTTGTTATAAAAATATCATCGTAAACCATACTATTTTGCTTTGCTCGCAATTTCAGAAAAAAACAAAGTGACCAGATATAAGTTGAAATGTAATTATAAAAGTTGCTGAAATGCTGAATTATTATGAAATTTGAAAATGTATCATCTTTTTTAAGACTTTAAATTCAAGTTAATTATAATTTAAAACAATTTCTTAAGTAATAACAGATAAGTATAAAATATATTTTGTAAAGTGAAAACAACATATTTTAAGCGTATTAAATAAATAATAAAACTGACTGATTAAATTCCAATAGTTATGGCTAATTATTATAAACTGTAACCAAATATTTTTCAACTTATCCAAAAACAAATAAAAAAATAGTTTTATCAATAACAAAGAAGTTATATAACATTCATACTTAATAATATTTAGTGTTTGTGTTATATTCATTAGTTTTAGAAATAATAAATAATGTTAGCGAGGTTTAACATTTTAGACACCTATTCTTAAATTAATGTAGACATCCACACCCCAAATTGGACTGTACCTATAATGATTGTATTATAAAGCAGACAATTATTATTAATATGAATAAATTATATTCAATCGAATAACATAACCACCACTGTAACACAATACATATTAATATCTAATTAATTATAGATACACAATGGTGGTATCAATCAGTTATGTTTACTAGCGACCTTTATAGCGAACTTTTATAGGTAGAATTCAATTAAGTGTCCCTTTTGAGAGAATTCCCATACTAGTTACCACTAATAGATTCTAAGAAAACGTCGTTTGTTATATATTTTTGATTGTGACATTACATAATCAAGTGGGAACATGTTGGCCTGTTCTAGTTTGATAAACGAATAAGTTATTTTATAGTAAAAACAATCAAATAGTGATCACTGGCCAATCTTTCATTAAAATTTATAAAACCGTTCATGCCACTCAAATAATGTGTCTTTGTTTTAAACTAACATATTATTAATCTTATTTTATAACGTTCTGTGTTGGGGCTCATGACTAATAATCTTTACATGATGCATAAGTTAACGAATACAGTCTGTCGTTTTCCTTATTCCGATCTCTATCTAATATAAACGATGCATACTAACGTCCCGTTAACGAATTTCAGGTTTTACAAATAGTCTAGACGAAATTTCGCACTTGTTTTACGCTTGAATAATATTCGTAATTAGAAATAATTGTAATATTTGTAAACCTTACTCCAAAATCGCTAGTCACATGGTTTTTGCGTACCTAAATAAAGTAAATTCAATGGACACTCATTGATTTTTGTAAAACATATTCTTCCATACATAATAGTAGGTAGGTATATTATATCTTATTTTTATATTTAAGACAACATTTAAATACTTAACGAAACGTGTCTTATAAGTTTACTATTTTATGACAATATTGTTATATCAGTTAGCTACCTACCTGTTTGGTTTTCTTTAGTACACTATTATAAGTGACGGTGTTATAATATCTTAAAAAATAAAATAATTATCAAAGTGATTTTAATACATTTATAGTTAAATTATATTATGATTTTCTATCACATATTTTAAGTATTTCACAAATGTGTAATTATTATTTATTTTTCGTAGAGAGTTTGTATTAGTAGTTATTTAAAACTTAAACGAATAACACAACGTTATGATGTACCTACCTATATTAAAAGCAACAAGATACAAGTTTTCAAAACACTTTCCCTCTGAATTCAGTATTTTTTTTAAAGTGTAGGTGTTACCTATATTAAAGGTATTAATATTAAAAACTTTTTAATACAAAATTGAAATTTAATTTTTAAAATAATATTTATAATGTAATAACTCAACGTTGCTTGTATCCTACCTATATAAATTACGTACTACCCTAATATAGGTATATAATAGACGTCCATGAACTGGGCCCACCCACTTTAACCAATACATATCAAAGGTATGCCAAAAAATAGCGAATAATTAGCAAGTAATAGCAAGTTGGTTTTCAAAATTAGCAAGTTATTTTCACATTTTAATAGTTCAAATATTAAGCATTATTTAACATAAAACTATAACTATTTATTATTTAATAGTTAATAGTTAAAATAAATAATAATATTAATAACTAGGTATATTTGCTTTCCAAAGTTTTAAGTATTATTAAGTATATTTTTTTATTTACTTTTTTTATTAATTAACCCGTGACAACTTAGGCCATTGGGTGGTTTTTAACTGTTGGGGAGGGTACTGTAGGTTTCAACACGTGTGTTTGTTAGTTTGGCAGAATTTTCCGTGAAAAAATGCGCGTGTCCGGCCTCTCTCTCCAGATACCGTGACTGCCCGAAGAGAAGTGCCGCCCGTGGCCGGGTTTTGAACCGGCGACGGTGCGTGTCACAACCGACGCCTTAGTCCGCTCGGCCACTCCGTCCTCCAAGTATATTTTAATATAGCAAACATTCGTGTGTTGTAAGAAAAAAAAACAGTTGAACTGATGATATTTTATAATGAAATTCATTTTTAATGAACTGTCCTTTTTATAATTATATCATAAACAAATATTAATGTACCTTATTATCAAAGTGTTTGTGAGTTCATATTTTATTTATTATAGGCACCTGAGGTATGTAATTTTATTTGACAATGAAAAGATAATAACTGTTGATGATCAGTAGATTAATATTACCATTTAAGTAAATCATTATTGCTGTCGAGTAACTATAGCAATGTAAACCAGTTGTGACTCACCTATGGGTCATCGTACACAATTTATATATACATATATAATGTATATAAACAATAATATAATTTTTTAGTTATATTATTATAAATTAGTATTAACACATACTAGTATGTACATACTTGTTATAAGTGCCTAGCAAGTTTACCTATGGGCTATTATAATATGAGTTACCTATGTCATAAGACTTCATTAATTATTATTTGTTGAAATACATCATACCTAAGGATCACTGGTTAATCTACATTTTGTTTTAAATATCCCGGTTTTAAATACTAACCAATCATGTATAAATCAGGTTCTTCAAGAAAAAAATCACGGCATACAAAATTACTAAAATACATTTTGTGGTCAAAATTAAATATGCAAAGATTACCCAAAAATCGATTGTTTAATGTTTGCACTCATAGCTGCGGAAATATACCCAAATAAATATAGTTGCCTATACCTATGTGTTTCGGATATCTATCTTCATATGATATAGAATATATTTTGTGATAATATGATTCCCTATTGAATAATTCACATTTTTGTTTGATACGATACGAAAAAGCCAATACCTAAGAGCTGAAAACATTATAATTACTAACTAACGTATGCGATACCAGTTTCTGTGAGAATATTTATTATATTATAATATTGTAATTAATAATTATTATTAATGCTAGTTATAAAAATAACTAACTAATAATTATTATTCTCATTGGAACTCTGCTAGGTCATAACGTTTTACTTTATGATCTGATTTACTGTAACCAGTTGTTTTTTATAACCTAATGGAATTACAGTCAGAATTTTAAGTGGATATTTTCTCACTACCTTGCAAGTTTTTAGTGAAATATAATAGCTAAACCCCTCTAAACTGAATTCAGGTGCGTTTTAATATTTACCGTCTGTTAAAATGTTTATTGAGCATTTACAATACATTTCTTTATGAAAGGACAATTAATTACAACAAGCGGACAATATTATGTTATTAGATAAACTAGGTAGGTATTGATTTATGAACACCTAGTTTTTCTTACGTATTACGTATAGGAGCTATTTGAAAACCACACTGCTGTTCGTCCTAACCACAACATTGCACCCAACACATTTATATGATAATAATATTATATTATGAAGTCAGTGGGTGGCGTAAGTACTCCCACAGTGGGTTTCAACACCA
Source organism: Metopolophium dirhodum (assembly GCF_019925205.1). Lineage (NCBI taxonomy): Eukaryota > Metazoa > Arthropoda > Insecta > Hemiptera > Aphididae > Metopolophium > Metopolophium dirhodum. The sequence goes on from NC_083562.1 coordinate 20,408,026, forward strand.
CACCGACCTGACCTACTCGGTGGTGGTACCTCCACTATACTGACAGCAATAAACCGGTTGCCGCTTTGTATTTTTACACAAAACTAGATTCAAATGTCACATTAGAAAATATAATTCGTCTGTTTAAACCATGTGCGCCTGCAGATAAATCCGACCAAACACAATATTGATGTTTAATACCTGGATAATATTATAGCAGTCGTAGATCTGGAATATTTTAAGGTATAATAACAATTTAAATGAGTGACTATATATATCCCCCAGATACACATCGTATTAATGATATCGATTGTAATTAAATTTAAATGATTCAAAATAATATATTATCTTAATTTTCATATGAAGTTTATAATAAAATAACTATATTAGGTAGGTATAGGTACGTAAACAAAGTTCATTATACCAGAAAAACTTATATGGAATCATACGAAAAAATATAATTTAATAATACAGTTTATAATTAAATAAAACATTATTTTAACATAAGCCGAGAATATTGTTCGCCATATTTTTAGTTTTTGTTAAAATGATTTGTCGACAAGACCATTATTCTGATCTTCTAGAAAATAACCATTTTAAGTTTTTTCGGCACCGTTTTGTCGGTGGTGTTCCTCGTAACAGATTTTTAATTAAACACATTATGTGATATTATAAAGTTTAGTAATTTAAGTTTTTGAACATGAAAAATATATATATATTTATATATTTGTGTGTGTGTTTGTCTGCACTCTGCACGTTGCATTATTAATGTATGTATATATACAGGATAACGAAACTGATATAGCTTTTAAAAATTACTTTTCCGGTAACAAATATTTTTTTTTTGTTTGTCAATTTACTTTTTATGGTAAAATTAAATTATATATTGCTCTAAAATATCTTTATATTTAGTTAAAAACTTTAAAATTTAAAAAAAAATGTTATATTTTGTTGAAATCTTGTCAGTGCATGGCTTTATTTTTAGTATGTAAATAAAATTAAACCTTAAAATTTTTGTTTCATTAAACAATAAGTTAAATTTCATTTTTGAAAATGATTCTTATTTGTTGAAAAAAATATAATTTGTTTCGCAAACAAAGTTAAATAGATGACGTTTGATATTCTTCATTTTGCAAAACCATTGTACAATTAATTGAAACGTACTTAAAAAAAAAATCCATTTAAAACTCATAACATTAGTTTCTTATATTTTCTAGGTAGGCGCCTAAAATATATTTCATAATTTTAATATTCAATATTACAAATCAAATATACATACAACTAGATTTTCTTGTTGTGATAAAAAAAATTAAAAATAAGGTCAGAAATAAATGCAAATAAAAATAGTTCACTTTTGAAGGAGGTTTTGGTACTTTATAAAGTAAGGCTAATGTAATCAAGGAGTATATGATATTAACTTAAAATGTTAGTGAAAGTGTCAGGACGACGAAAACGTATTCTTAGTATAATTTCAGGTACAAAATAGAATCTTTTTTTTCTCGTAACTATATAAAACTACCTTTGGAAAACTTTTTTATGGTTTTAATGATTTAACAGAGTGCACATTTTAGAACTTTGTTACGCACATATTTTGTGTATTCGTTTCAAGAATTGTCGTTATCACTGTTCTCACAATGGTCTTTAAAACTGAAATATTTACTTTTAATTTTTAATTTGAGAAATTTGAGAAATCATTGTTAATCTTACATTTATGTAAGCGGGGGCTTACTAAAAATTGGGGACGGCAATGTTACACTCCTAAAGGCTAAAAGGTTTTCAGTAGAATATTCTAAGACTTAAACTTAAGACTTGTGAAATCATGACACTGGCTAACTGGGTTGCTGTCGGGTAATACAATATCTTATATATAATGATGATATATTTTTTATTTATTTCTTAATCGAAAACGAAAATTCCTGAAAACAACCAGTGACTAAAATTAGTGAAATTCTTAAACGCGAGTTTTCATATTTTTTCACGCTGTTGACAATGGAAGAAAATACGTTATAGGGATATGAGTTTTATATGAAAAAAATGATGTAATTTATAATAAGTTTAATTCATAGTTACGTATTTTTAGATTGAATAGGGAACCTCGATTATAAATTTTATCTTGCCATCCGTTGTGGTTTACGATCGATATGCTATTGTCTGTCCCATTTAATAACGTAACGTTGTAACGGCAATGTACGCAAAATATTTTCCAAAACTTCTAAAAGTTAAAAGGAAGAAAGAACTAATGAAACTTTTGTTGCCAGTCATATTTTAAAGTCAACAATATTTTTTTTTCAGGCTTATATTATTTTTGTTTTATCTAACAGTATTTCTCTTGCATATTTTAGACATTTTGTTTTTCTTTTATAATAATTATTAAATAAAGTGACCGAGTGTTGCCACGTCGCCCACGGCTCACCTCATCGCGAGACAGTGATAATTGTATTATTAATGTTAATGTTAACTGGACAATAATGAGATTTGATTTTAACACTGCGAACTTATCCAATTTTCAATTCTGCAGAAAAATTCTGGTTTTAAGTATTCGCTTTGTTAAATATCCAATGTATACTTAATATTATTGCATGATACTTTTCAAACTTGCTTACTAATCTTGAATATGTGAAATCAAAAAAAAATAAAAACAAATACATTTTAAAACCCATAGGTCTATACCTCGTATCCTATAGCTCGTGTCCTATAGTTCCTCCCTTGTATATCGTATCACTTGAAATTAATAAATAATTACACACGTTCGATTATTTTAAGATCATAAATAATATGAATAATTATTACTGTAATACAGTAATATTAAGTCGCAATAATATAATATTATAAAATATATTATTGTTATAATAAAATACTCTAATAATTATTTGTTTAATAATTCTTTAAGATTTAAAAATTACAATCGTCATAATAGTGACATTTATGATTAACAAGGAACAATAATACAATTTAGAATGCCGCTATGTGGTTGTTTTATACTTAACAAAAATAACAAATACAATCTTAATAATAATAGATTATACTCGGTCTTTTTTTAATTTTTAATTATTATAATCAAGCTATATTTTAATTAATTTTATAATATATTCATACAATTTTAACTCAATATAGGTAATAAAATATTAAATATATTTTCATGGAATTATAGTAAAAATCAGTTAGAACAATTTTGGGAGAAGTATTATATTAATTTATTCGTTAAAACAATTTAATTATTTAAAGTAACTACATTAAATCATTTTTTTGTTGATGAAATTAGAATGAGGTAACTTACTATTGTGTTAATCATTTTAATTTTAATTAAAGTACGTATTTTAAATAATACTTATGATCAAAATTATTATAATTACTATATTTTAAGTGTGTTACTGATATTATTGAAATTAAAGACAAAAACATTTATAGGTATATAATTGCCGAGGCTTATCTTAATGGTAATAAAAATAAATGTTTGGTTGAAACTAGATTTCATAAGTGGTTTTGATTAATTAGGTATTTAGGTATAGCACATTTGTATTTGTATATAATTCATAATATAATATTAATTAACGTAATGGTGTTGGTCCGTACAAACCGATCAGTATGTTGAATCAAATAAACCCATATTGCGTTTTGCGAATATGGAATTTTAATGTTACTTACAATAGCTGTCCATACTACCTTACTTAATTTTAAATTTATTGTAATAATAAATAGGTACCTATACACCACAATAATGACCATACCCGAAAACCCAAAATTATTGATGAATGAAGACACCAGTTTTACTTTTTGTAATCAAAGGTAGCATTTTTGGTTATTATTGAACTTCATAATGATGATATTTTGTTACTAAAAACAATCGGTAAATTTAAATTTAGAATATTTACATATGCGGTAGACACATTATGTTTAGAACAAACCTTTTAAGTTTTCTAACTAACGCAATATTATATGATGTTTCAGGTTCTTCTACACAAACTTTTACAATGATCTCATATTAGCTAGTGGAAATGTAAACCTATTTTGCGTTTTGTAAAAGCATAATTTTGAAGGGTACTTTCATGGTTACTATCTTATTCAATTTTAAACTTATTATAATAATAAATGTACCACGTAATAGTCGTCCCCCAAAACCCTTATTTTGTTATGTCACTCAATTCTAAAAACCATATAATATATTAAAATAGGGTTTATATGAAAGATAAATATCTTAGAGTAGGTATTCCTTATTGATTAAAATTATAATTTAGGTTTTTATTTCAAGATGAAGATTAACTTATTGGATTTTGAAAGATTTCCTAAAGATAATGTCGTTTTTTTTTAAATTACTTTTTTGTCATAGTAAATACTTATATTATTGCTAATTTAATCAAAATTGATCTTCCACCAGAGATGTATAAATTTGAAAAAAACCACACATTTTTTGCAAAATAAAAAATAGGTTTATATTCAACTGATAATGCAATGACATTGCTCAAAGGTTATATTTTATATAAATTAAATTATATCTGCTAAAAAATTCTCAATATTATTTGTATGTAGTTTTTAATATATTCTTTATGATTATATCATAAATACCTATATCATAATAAATAACTATAGACAATCATTTTATTTAATTGCTAACATTTAAATGATTATTATTTTTAATATCTAAATCGTCAATTTGTTCATGACAATTTATTTTTTATAGTTTATAACTATTTATAACTAATTATTTTTAAAAGATCAACAAAACCAATGACATTTTACAACAAATTGTTATATTTATAGAAGTAATACAAATTAAAATGTCTTTATAGCCAACATTCTGTAATTTGATTTGCCATTTGAAATATACTCACCAATACACCTTTTATATGACTTATCATTATTCGTACCAAATATGTACCTATTACAAAATTTAAATATTTCATTTCCATAAAATATTATAATGGTTTGAATAAAATCTTTAAATAAATTACAATGCAAAATACTGATTTTAGTTAAAGTTGCGTACTTAATATTATTTGGTATAATAAAATATTAAATAGGTAAAACAAATTTTATAAATCTGAACCCAACATTATTTTTTGAGTACCTAGGTATGTGGATAGGTATACCTATGGAGAATGACGTTTATCCAAATTCTAAGAAAAAAAGTTTTCCAATTTAATTAAAAATAATTATACGATTCTACTTATAACTTGCGTCGGGATAAGTGAAGTGAAAGTGAAGTGAGACAATTGACCAACACCCAGTGTCGGTATCTTGTCTTCTTTATAATTTTAATTACATTTCTATATAAATTAATATAAAATCTTTAAGGCAACCTTCATTATAATTTAATTCATATACAATAATTTGATGTCTGATGTTGTAAAAATTTTTTTTTTTAGGAAGATATTAATTTAGTTTAATGCTATAATTTATTATAAATAATATTTGAACTTAATTTACACTACTAATAAGTTATACATAATGTTATAATAATATTTCTACTTTTTTGGGTTTTATAATTTTTTAAATATTTTGCACATTTTTGTGTAATTTATGAAAATTTAACACTTTTGACTTTTTAAGATTTTTGTTTTATACGATTTTTGTTTACAAGCCAAAATACCTTGAACATTTAATAAATATAGAAAATAAATAGTCCCACAGTCAATTAAAATTGTTTTACGTGTATCAATGTTATCTCTAATCTAATATATTTGAAAAAAAAATTGAACACAAAACGAATGGCTTTAAAGCTTTATGTTTTATAAAAAAGAGTACCTATATGCCTACATCATAATTGCTATTCGTTAAATCAAATAGCAAAGTGTCATTTGTAAACGTTGATTAGTTTCTATAAAACTTAAAAAATAAATATAATTTTGCTTGAGTCCACAAATATATAAATAATTAATAAATAATTTAGAACATTGGCTTGAATATAAAAACATTGAGTAAATAAAATAAAAATCGTCCATAAAATATGATTTAAAACTTTAAAAAAGCTAAACTCAAGGTTTTAATTTTAATTTAAATAAAAATAAAATTATTTTTACTATTACAAAAAATAATTAAAACATAATTTATATTCATTAGATGGAAAATACTGTTTCAATATCGTCATATTATATTATTATAGTGTTAGATCGGATACCCAATAGATGTAATCCTTAAGTGCTGTATCACAAATAAATAAAATATAAGTATCAGGTTTCAATATGGAATCAATGGTTTATGAAATCATATAAATCACTCAAATATTCGCATTTCGCAGAGTAGGGTATTTAGAAAAGGGGAGTTGGTGAAATACTGCAGTTTCAATCGCCATGTGCTCATCACAATGACCTAATTTTGTTTTTGATAATTTATCGACGTCCCAATAACTTTATTCACATTTAGTTTTGTGACTCAGTAGATTATATAGTTACGAAATATACACATTACACACATAGATTGCCTATAGATGCATAATATCGAATGATACATTTTACACATTTTGATACTTACATTAATTTTTAGTTTCCATTAGATTTAGTACAGCACTGATTTAAACTTACATGAAAAACTTAGCAATTTTAAAACATATAATATGAAGTATGATACTAGACGTCATATAAAATATAGTTCATTACTACTTTTTGATGTGAATTAATTTTATTACACAGATATTAGTTGGCTTATAACCTTTTGCTATAATCATTTTCCTCGTATTTAAATGATAATTTTTTTTTTTTTTGTTCAGTGATAGTAATCAATTCAAGAAATCTATTGTTCTTCACATACAAACCTTGTATTATATTAATAACTCTGTAACTCATTTTCAATTATCGATAATTTAAAAAATATCAGCTTTTTTTTTTTATTTAACTTGAACCAAAAATCACAGAATATAAAACAATTGTAGAAAATACATTGGGTAGTTTAATTTACTAATCTTATATTTTAAATACATTAAAAGTTAAAAAATTTTCAAATTATTTTTATATACTTATTTGAATATTCTGATAGCCTAGGCTACCAAGCTATCGATAATACGCCAGCGTCTCTTATTTTTTTAAATATAAATTTAATTTTTAAAATACAAACAAATATTAATTTCTTAATATAGTGTTATTTATAGAATAATTACACAACTATTAAAAATCCTTATAAATTATAGCATTAATATAATAATTTTACCTTAGACTCATGCTTTATTATTTTAAGGTAATTAGGTATAAAGTACTATAGATCTTTTGAATTGCCTACTATTTTACTAATCAATAATTGTTATGGAACAGTAACATTTAGACAAACACAACTAAATAATATAATCTTTAAATTATTGTTATATGTAATTTTAATTGTATTCATGCTGTATAATAGTGATGGATCACTGTATATCAGACATGAGTGACAGATTTAAAATCGAATTAAGGCGTGTTCGGTATGACATACGATGAGCTTTAAATTAAAAAATACATTGACGCTGAGTTACCAATATACGAAATAACTATTACGTGGGTATATTGACCATTGACCAACACTTAGGGGATGTGGTTAAATTAATTATATTTACTTTGTCGATGACCTGGTTAGAAAACACTGATTCTGAATTGCAATTAGAACCCAACGAGGTGGGTAATAAAACTAAACTGCAACACTGTGGTCCGCTTAAGGAGTATATTTTGAATTGTAATTGTTGAAGTAAATAATTAAATGTGACTGGACTTCGTGATTAATGCAAGAACAAATGTTAGATTATAAATACATGTATTGTATTATAACTATATATGGATGAATTAATTTGTAATTTAATATTTTAATGGTCCTCCATAACACAATTAGGTACAACCTGTTATTTATGTTATTTTGATGAATTTAGACATTATTTAATATTTATATGCAGAAGTTTGAAAGTATTAAAATTGTTTTATTGATCGTGGATTTTTTGTATACGTATTGAATCACCTAAGTTATTTTAACACAAACATATATAAATATAGATAGGTACTTGCATGCAATTTAATAATAGGTACCTTCCTATTTTACAGAATTAGTTTTTTAAACAGTTTTAACTATTACTATAAAGTAATTTTAAATTCTATATTTATTTAACTTTATACGCGAAAACAATAGGTACAAAAAATATACTTTCGTTTAATACACATACTCTATATGAACCGTTTGTCACGACTTAACATTGTTAGGGATTAACAAAGAGATTACTGTACATGGGCCATGAATGTGAATGTTTGCTCGGCTTGTTTTAAGGCGATTAACGGCCCTAAGAACGTGATTAATTTAATAAATTATATTATTCAAAAACATATATACTAGCGTGTATATATATAATATATAAGTAATTTAAGTAAAAGCAAATACATATATTATACAAGGAAGACAAGACACATCTAGTGATTCAAAGAAGATTTACGCATTTTATAATTTTACATTTTAAACACGTGTTAAGGTAGGTATGTCATACATAATAGTTATCAATAAAAACCTAAAAAATTACTGTAAAATTAAAGGTTTATTTAATTTTTCAAGTTCCTGTACTTATATGTCTCATTTATATTTTTCTTTTAAAATAATCAATAAAGTCGTCAGATACAATACCTATTGAATGTACAATAAATATTAGAAACATAAATACACGTATATTGACTATGATTTAATATTAGAAACATAAATACACGTATATTGACTATGATTAATTCGTAATAAGTTTGTTTACTGTATTAATTAAATACGAAACAAGGGATGTATCCGAAAAAATAAGAATTCAAATTCCGTGTTATTTATGTATGAATCTCAAGACAATATAAAAATCTGTTAAAATGATAAAAATAACTGAATACTTATAGTGTACAATGCAATTGCATAAAATAAATATTATTTTCTTATAAAGTATTAAATTAAATAATTAATTTGATAAAAAATATAAATTTCAATGCTTTATTATATTACTATTTTTATTCCATATTTTAATGTAATTATATTTATATTATAGTATCAGTATTTTGATTCCATAAATTCTTTAATGTTTAATTCAATTCTTTCCATACATTTTGAATATTATAGTGAATTGTAAAAATAAAAATATTTAAATGAAACATTTTTTTCACATACCTACTGACATAGAATTAATAAGCATTAATACAAATAAAAGAATAACATTTTATTCAACGTGGTTGGTACAGTTAAATCGAAAGTTACATTTTTGAATGATTTATAATGATAGGTATTAGGTAAGTTCTAATTTAATTTGCTAAATGTGCTAAATTGTATTATATACATTTTACTCATAAATTATCAACTTATAATTACAATTATTATTTGTTTCTTGTATTGAAATAAAAGCATTATAAATATGATTAAATTTATACATTTATGAAAACGATCACAAAACTTGATTAATAAAAATATTTGACATATTTGGCATGACGAGTTATTTTCGTCAATCTAGAACAAAGGTATTCATTAGTCATCTCTGTTAAGAAATAAAAATACGTCATTAACCAAGTTATGTGTATACTCCGTTTTACAAACATTGAAACATACAACATGACAAATTTGCATTCTGTATAAATGTAAAATCAATTTAAATATTAGAGTGAATTACCTTTTATCAAACTTAAATGTCCCTAAGTATATTATGGATCTTTGTTCTTCGGTTTTTGTACAGTATTTTAATTTTTCAGCGAGGACCGAGAATCTTAAAATTAAAATATTGTATAATATACTCATATTCGCTTTTTTAATTTTGGCAATAGGTCAATTTACTCTGATACTAAAGCTCTATTTGTTATTAAGCTGACAACACAAATTTGATTCTACTGAACCAAGTTCTCTGTGATGTAAAATTGCAAATCGGAGAGTTGAGACTACTAGTGTTGAGACTTATATAGATAAAAAAATACTCATCAATTATCTTATCTAGATACCTATTGTGACATTTATCTATTGGTTATCTTACATGACACTATGATGACACGTTTGCTTATCTAAATACATTTTACTTAAATCATATAAATTTTTTTTTACTAATATTGTTCTATCAGAACACTATCCAATTAGTACATCATATTACATTATTACCATATTACTGTATGTACTTATTAACTATTAATTACTTTATGTTTACGTATGTAAAGAAGTAAATTTCTTATTTAAATATAATATAATATACAACATTTAATACCATATTATATTAGGTTTTTGAAAGCACTGTTTAATGTATGACAATCCATTGATCAATACTATCAGTACTTACAATCATATAAAAAGTATTTCTAAATCGGTGAATGAAATCAGAATTCAAAAAATAACAGAGATATTACTTTAGTATGGAGCGAGATTAATCAGATAGTTACATAAATAACACTGTACCTATCTGTAAACAATACAACCAAATAAATATAAAAAAACCAAAACAATATTAAATTTCACAAAAAAATACAAGTAGAAAAAATAATTACATTTCCATCGACAAGTATAATGGCGGAAATCAGGGGGGGGGAGGGCTTAAGGGGACTTAGCCCCACCAAAAATCCGTCAAGCCCCTTCCTTTTTTAGTTTTTAAGAATCGAAGCCTCCGCTCACATTGATGTTAAAAATGTTAGCCCCCCCCCCTGAAATTTTAATGAATTTCCGCCTATGAAGTACATTAAACATTAACACTGAACTTAGAAGCTTGAAGAAAATTGATCACCAATTATAATAATTACATGATATATTTAAAAAAGTATATTTGAATTTCAAAGATATTTTCATTTGTTCGTATCTGTTCGTATGCTCGTATATATAGGTACCTACGGTGGAATCAATAGCTATATTATTGGCAATTAAAGATAGGGAACTTAAAATAAATAATATTATTGCAGAAAGTTTAGGTATCAATACCAAGAATGAATATAATACCACTCAGTTATTTAAACAAATGAAAATTCTCGATAAACTATAGATACCTATTATTATAATTATTTTTATTGTGATATGATAATAATATGATACAAACAACCAATTCTATTGTAAAACTCTATGCTTTAATCTTAAGTTTGTTTTGTTTTTATTATTTTGTATCTTAAGACAAATACAACTTGTTCATAACACTAATATTTTAAGAAAATGTTAATTCATGTAGCGATATTGCCTTTGTTGTCGAAGCTGAATAATTTATTATCAATAAAACAAAAAAAAAACAAAACAAATTAATTAATTCAGGTTGTTGCACATATTATCCGACATAATCGAAGTCACTCATCTAAATTAAAAAATGTTCTTTGTATACAATTATATGAAAATAACTTCAGAAATATATTATAATTAAACACTGTTTAATATTTAAAATAATAAAAAGTGGTCGCTAACCACTTCAAAGTTTGAACGCAGATGACTAAACAGAAAAATGTTGTAGACCACTGATATAATGGCTGATATATGCACCAAAGGTCTAAGATTAATAAAAAATATTATACGAAAAAAATAAATATTACAATATGGATTCAAATAAATACATTTCATTGAGAGGTAAATTTAAAAAGAAATGTAAAACTCACAGTTCCATATGAAAGTTTCTTTTAAACTTTGTGACAAACTGTACAGCGATGTCTTGTTTGTTACAAGATCATTTTTCTATTACTCGCTATCACTTGTCCCGCACTATCTTCAGATAGCTTTCTCACCACAAATTTTCTCGACAAACGACTTTTGATACAAATCTTCGAGCTCTGCAATGTCACGGTCCAAGAAATCAGCTACGTGTTCGAATATACTGATACATTTTTTTTAACGAAATCACGTGCAATGAACAAACGTACTAGTAATAAATGCAATGTGTTTAGAATTATAAAATATTTTATGTTGTTAGAATATTAGAGAAAAATATGTATAGTTGACCTGAAAATAAATCTCTTCAGTAGGTAATTGGTTGTTTATATTGTTTATAATGATATTCACAATCCTCGCACCTTCAACAAAATCTGCCAATAAACTAATAATATTTTTTAAAAATATGAAGCTGAACTCTATTAGCTAATTTGATATTATTTTAAGTTAATGTAAATTTTACAATTGTATTGGAAAATAGCTCTGTTTTTTATTCCAATAAAATTATGTATCATATATTATTTTAAAACAATAAAAAAAATTATTATAATATTCACTTAGGTAATATCAATATATACATTTAACAACATAATGAAATGCAATTGTTAGTTATTTAATAGGTAGTTATTATTCTATGATTCTATAGTTTTCCATGTTTTTCAATTATTATTCTTTAAACTTTTAAAGACTTAGGTAGGAGTACACATATTTTACTAAAAATGTTTATATGCAATGTAGGTATGATGTATAGTGTGTGTATCGATTATCGATATAATATTAGTTATTACGTCTTAACCATTATTAATCATTTTTAATTAAGCTATAAATTATTTAAGTAGGATGCCACACTCCCATCTGTTGTCTCCGCCTTAGTAGTTAGTACCTTACAAGTATGTAAGGTGTTACATAGAAAATGTACATCCAACACTTCACAATTAGTTTTATTACCTAGTAACTTTTAATACTAGGGTGAATAATTGATCTATTTTCAAACATAGGTAGGGCAATAAAATTAGTTTGTGTTCTCTCAGAGGTTTTTAAATATTTTATTTAGAGCTGGTTATGAAGTTAGTTTAAAGCTAATTAAAAGTAGTTTCATAATTTTTTACAAACTTAAACATTGAAACTAACAAACAGTGTATTAATTGTAATGATTTTGAAATATAGACAAAAGGAATGGCATGGTAATAAATTAAAATAGAGATAAGAAACTTCTGCATCTCCCTATTCCACGTTTCTAAACTTTAAATTATTATAATCAGTGAACCATTTACCCAATATTAGATTTATGTGTAGGTGTATATATTTTATATAACTTTAACGTATATTTTATAAGTTTTTGTTATTTATTTTTTCTCATTTTCGTGGAAATGCGTATTTAAGCTGCTGGTGAATACCTCGAAGTATAATAAATGAGATACGATAATTATATTTAATACATTTAATTTTAAACCCTGGTATAATTTATTCAAAAATATAATAATGAATCAAATTTCTCACTTATGATGATTAATTGTTTTTAAATAATAAAATGATTTTCAATAACCGTTACCTAACAGAAGATATCAACAAAAATGAACCTATCTCAACTCGTACATAAATAACTAAAATACTTAGTAATAATCTAAAAACCATATTTCGAATATAATTTTTATTTGTCGAGTAGCTATTTATATTGTATACAATATTAATTGCATATTTTAAATAGTACCTAAACTATGCGTATACTTGTCAATAATTGACTTCATGGATAAATATCATATTATTTAAATAAATAATTTCACGTTTATTACAAAAAAAAAAAAAAAAATCAGGAATAATTATTTAAAACCATGTGAACCTTCAAATGGGTATTTAATAACAACAAATGTATATTGTCGAGAAAAAAGTGAACCAAGACAGTTAGGGCTACAAGATGGGACAGAATCTGTAATAACTTATTGACTTAATCCACGATGAGCAATACATATTGATTTAAATCTATATTATCCAGTTGCAATAAACACAAATTTGAACCTATATCGATGTTAATGTAGGCATGCACACTATTAGATAACTTTAACTCCTATTAATCACTGACTTGTTTAATCACATTTCTATTTACTTTTTTTTACTATATTAACTATCAATATATCAATAAAGGTGGAGTCCGTTCAATTTGTTTTTAAAAATTGAAGGTTACAGTATAGGTAATATAACAAGGTTCTATGTAAGTAGGTTTTTCTGTAACCAAAAAATCTCAAAAAAATAAAAACGCAGGTTTTTTATAGTTATTTTATGTTTAAATATGGATGAAATTACATATTATTAAATAATCAAGAATAACGATTTTAGTTATTTTATTGTAATTGTATAATATTAATTCGACTTACCAGCTACGTACCGTATTAATAACAAGTAATAACAATATCAATATAATATAAAATATCCACACTGACAAACCGTCACCGCTCAGAATCTTTTTTCTATACAGTGATATCATATGATTGAATTCAAATTTAATGCTATCCATATTATACAGTGACTCACTTGTAACCTACTGTACAGCGGAGCGACATCCGCTTACCCACCTTTTTTTTGTTTTAGCTTTACATTCAAGGATTAACGTAGTAGGAGACTGAGTTGAGCGATTATGCCCAGATTACGCACTTTCTATGTTGTTTCAAAATAATAACAAACATTATCTGTGATTGCGATTATTTATTTTTTTTATATAGAACTAGAGATCGGCCATAGGCGAAAAAAGACTTAAATATTTTTGTAAGATATACTTACGAGGAATCTGGTTCGAGTTGCGTGTAATGCATATGACTTTTTGAAATATTTTTGTTATGTGTAATCGTATGGGCTGATTAGAGTCTCAGTGTGTTTCCGAGTATAGGTGTATATTATATTATTATATATAGTAAGAAGGTAAGGTGGCCGTGTGGGATACGAACTATCACCAGGAGATCTAACAGCAAAACATCTTTCACTTAGGTATGGTCTTAAGAATTTAAAAAGACGGTCCAAATACCTACAGTATGGATGGTTTTGAGCTCGTTAAGAATTCCAATGTTAGAGACTCTGTCAAAAGCCCGTGGTATACGTCCAGACATTCCACATAAATATAATATGACTTTGTTTCCAACAAAGAATAAATATCATTTGTTAAACAGTGTATTTGGTAACCATTTTCAAGAAAATCATAATATTGAGTGCCTAGAATTATTTGTCTTTCTTTGACCATTTGATGTATGCATTTTAGCATTACTTTTTTGGAATGTTTCGTAGAGACCTAAAGTATAGACTAAATAGACTAATTTGTCAGTAAATGTTATAAAGTGGGACTATTAAATGATAAATTGAATAAATTTAGTTTGTGGAGTGATTATTTATTGGTTATTTTTATTGATTTTGGAAGTAAGAAATTCAGATAGGTAATCGAAATTAATATAGTATAAATATAATACATGATGCATGAATAATTTACATTTTATACAATTTAAAGATACCAAACATCTATCGACGTGTTGTTAATTTTCAATTATTCAAGGTTTATTATAATTTATAATATTATAATTTCATACTATCCAATTGTACATTAAATTTTAATAATATTGTGATTACAATTTTAAGTTTTTCTATTTAATTTTATATCTTTCTGCTCGGAATCTAATAAGAGATTGTGCCCAGTTATATTTATTTTTATCATATTTTTTAGTGATGATGAAAATAATTTTGCTTTCGAAATGGTAAGACTTTCAAATTTAATAAGAAAAACGTTTAAATTAATAATATTCTATTAAAATGTAAAATATAACTTAAAATTAAAACTGTTGTAAAAAAAATAATAATAAAAATAAGACGGTAGGAAAATAATTGCATTTTATTGTAATTTAAACGATTAATTTGTTTTTAAATATTTTTCAGTATAATGACAGTTGGATATTTTCTCAAGGAAACGGTATTACATAGAACTACCGATTTTTGGCATTCAATCCAAACTCATAATTATTTGTATTATGTATAAGTTGAAAAATCCTGGAAATCTAGCAGTTTTTTATGTACAATATTATATAGGTAGGTAAATCGTTTATCTAATCTAATTTACGTTAATGAACATTTTGGGTTTATTTGTTTCTTTAGAAATTATTATTCAAAAATTGTACACAATTCACGTCTTATACAATTGCATAATGATCTAACAATTTTGAAAATGCTATCATTTTTTATGAATACTTGCATTAAATTCCTAACAATAAAAACAATAGGGAACACCACATAGGTAGTAGGTATATATTTTTCGCACACAATGATTTATAAACGCTTTTGATCTTGTTATTATTTATTAATCTAATGCCATTGATGCATAAAATTAACCTTTGAAAATGTCTATATATTCTCCTTGCCAAACAAGCTTAGCTGTTTACAATATCAATATGAAACTGTGAACTACCTAACAATAGAGAACTTTTTCACCTTTTCACTTTTATACTTTTTCCATTTAGTTTTATTTTTCTTTTTTTAAATTGAGAGGTTACCTATAACTCAATAATTGGGTAGGGTAACTACTAAATAATATAAAATCTTAAGTAGGTACTATAGTAGCTACATTTAAATATAATCATATCTGTAGTTGAAACATTAAATAAGGTCCGTATAATTATATTATAATAACAATGATCATAATAATAATTAGTAAATAATACTCGGGTCTACTCGATACAAAAACAATTATTATGGAGGCTTGGTGCATGTTCAGTTACCGAATCTGATGGTGATAAATCGTCGTGACCGCAGTCTCCAGCGTATCAACTCGACCGTTGGTTGTAATGAATATTATTATATTTTATATATATTTTCTTTTTATTTATTTAGGTTATCCTCAAAAACTGTGGTCATTGGATTTTAAATTAAAAGCAAAATTATAAGATGATTCAAAATATATAAGGTTATTTACAATGCACAGATAAGTATTTTATAACTTCGAGTAGGATGGATATTTTTACTAATACAATCTTTATATATGACTCGGCGTTGTCCTAGTAGAAGAATTTGAAAAAAATGTGGGAAATGTTAGTTCCCACCGCTCCTTATCATAGGATTTACGGAATTTAGTAAAAACATGTTTTACTGTAAAGGTTAAAATTTGGGTCCGTTATTATACATTAATATTTAATATGACGAGTGTTAGTGTATTAATATAAATTACGCTGGCATTTGAAATTAAAATTACTATTCAATTATTCATTATTATATTATTATCAAGAACCAAAGGAATCGGATTTACCACACAAAGTCCGTGAAAAATTTAAAAATGGCTGTAGTGTGTAAGTGGATATTGTGGTGTAATCCGCACGTCTGATAGTGAGCAATGGTATTTTATCCTTGATGTCATTGTTTTGTTAATTTGATTATAACGTATTACAAAATAAGGTCATTGCCATTGACTAGTTAATATCATGGTGTGCAAATATCAAATATGTGGTACCCTGCATGTAGAGATTTTAATTAATAAGATTAGAAACAAAGGGAGGGGGGTTAATTATTTTGCTTAAGGAAATATTTTTAAAAAATTTGAATTTATTGTATGTTTGTAGATCCAGATTGGTTTTAGAAGGGTTCTATGTGTTACCAGTTTGATTTTTAGGTTTATTTGTGTGATTCTATGTAGCAGTGTGCTTAGCATGCGTAGGAAATTATTAATTGGTTTTAGTCTTTTTGACATTATGTGTTGGGCTCAAGACGATATAATAGAAATCCTATGTACCTACTTCACTGTACGGGAAGAGAGAATTCAGATTCCATAAAGAGTAACGTTGGGACATAGAGCCATTTTTAGAGTGAATGTAGTGTGATAGGATTTATCTTGATTGACTTTGAATCATTTTTTAAGTTAAATGCTAATTTTGAGTATCTTGTTACACGTCACCTCTAAGTTCAACTAGAATAGGGTGAGCGAAGCTGCACGAAAAAGTCTTAATATAATGGTCTATATAATATGAACAATAAATCAACTTAAATTGGAAAAAAATTCTAGATACGAGTACATCAATAACTCATTTTAAAGTTATATCCATATTAGTTTTAATACTAACCACTTTATAGTTTATATACGCCATACGATGTATATCTAATACCATTGAGTTTATATTGTAAAATATACAATATTATGTACTCAATGAATAATAATACCTACCTATGTTTTAAAAATAATTTCAATAAAATGCAAGAGTCAACAGAATTATTTCATAATCAACGGTAAAACAGTCAGTCATACCTACTCAAGGCACAGTCAATTATAATAGTATAATATTATAAGTACCTAAAATTTTAGTACAAATGTATTGAGGGTCACATGGTTAACGCGTAGTAACCATTATTATTAACGGCCTCTTCGTGTATGGTTTTAATGTGTAGGGTGTGATTAGATACATATTATGGCAGGGAATCAGTAATTTTCCTAAGTGTAATATTTTGGAACCTTCAAAATGTTTAATAATATTTTTTTAAATTTTTTTCTATGCCCTATAAAGAGAACCGTAGTGTGTGTGCGACAGTGTAACAGTTTTTATACAGAGTAGTTGTGAAAAACAATTCTGGGACGGCGTCCGTTCGTAGTATTCGTACGACGTACATACCAAAATATACTACAAATAAAAATAAACAGTGAACTCAAAGTTACATTTTTATTATAACATTATATTCTAGGAATTGCGGTTATACCCATTATCCACTATATGTATATATTATTATTATGTAGGTACTGTAAATAGGTACCGTGCGTGGCGGGGCACCCGTATTTATAAATACATATTGAACGTAACGATGAAAGTGAAATCAATAATTTATTTTGCCATCATGCCTATATTGCTTAATCATTATTACCAAGTACAATAAACTAATATACTATAATACAATAAAACATTTAAAATGTTATAATTTCGTAATAATTCATAAATTTTGATTTGAACTTTCAATTTGTGTAAGGCATCAATATATTATAAATATACATCACGTCATGAGGGGACACACCCCCCCCCCCTCCCGCCCGTTCAAGTTACAAGAAATATGAAATATGCATATTATAATTAAGGACAGTAAGTGGACCGTGAAACACGTGTGTTATATTTAAACGATAGTGCACATTTTATAGCCCCCGTTGGACTGATATATACAGGTAATATGATTATTACAAAACAATATATTTTATCCGAATATGAACAACGATAACGTTGTACTATATAACTGGTAGACAATTTAAGCCTACGGCCATTAGTCATTACTCATTACTCATTAGTAAGCTATCAGATTTCAACAATCGAGTATTTAATTATTACAACTCGTAATCAAACAAAATGTACGCTTTTAAGTTTTAACAAAATTAAAAAATAATGAAACCTCTGACACAACAGTGATCCACAAAAAACCCTCTACCATATTCTATCCACACGATCATCCATACACACCTCCCCCGTCACACACTACCCCCCTATCATCTCCAAACAGCTCAAAAAATAATTCTGCAAGGAAACTAGCAACACATAAGAAGTATACAAAAGACCATGTTCCAACTCATAACCCCCTACCCCCCAGAAATATCATCCAAAATCGCCATTTTAAATACGTTTCCAACACCAATACATGCAGACAAAAATAGAAATACTTCAAAAATAGTCAGACTGCGATCTAGATTATATTCATCTGGGTTTCCTCAGATTTAAAATTCAAAAACTCAAATAATCAAAACACTATAACATACATCTTGAGGAGCTCAGTCTTGCACCCAATAAAAAACCACAAAATCCATTTATTATCGACTCCAAAATGGTATATAGTGCTTCTATATTTTCAACTGCATAATTGCTTCTTAATAAATTGTAACTATCCCCAACACGAAATTCCTACTTTCCACCTAAGCATTTCGCTCTAGCTCTATCAAAAGTATTCTGGATATTATCAGGATGATGACTTAGAGCAGCGTCTCTAGTTATCCGTCCAGCGACTATTCCCCAGATTATAATTAATTGATCAACGAAATGCCATGACACGCTTATATACCAACAGTATGATGTTAATTTATTTAGAAATTATTTGAATATCAATTATTTAGAATCATTCTTAGGTAAATTAACACTTTAATTTTATTATT
This sequence comes from Metopolophium dirhodum, assembly GCF_019925205.1. NCBI lineage: Eukaryota > Metazoa > Arthropoda > Insecta > Hemiptera > Aphididae > Metopolophium > Metopolophium dirhodum. Next base: position 20,427,692 of record NC_083562.1, read on the forward strand.
TATATAAGTAAGTAGTTTGATATAAATATTAAAAACAAAATACTATTTATTTTACGCGTGTTGATCTTTCTAGAGAAAATATATTCTCAGTGAATCTTAATCAAAAAATGTTGGGCTACATCCTCTTCTGTAGTTTTGTATATGAATCAATTTTTAATTTAATTTTGTAAAGAATATTAATAATGTAGCCTAATTTTATTAAACACCAATGTATTACTTCCAATGACCTTAGATGCCACAAATATTATAAAAAAAAGGGTAATAAATAATATTAATTTACTTAAGCTACCGTTATATCCAATTTATTAATAAGAAAAAAAACAACTATTAAGTAACAAGAAAAACGATAGTGGTGACTGGCGAGTATTATATATGTATATACTTTATATATTGCGATAAAAGCTCGATGTGACCATGACGACGACTAGGAGATACTACACCAAATATTACGACGAAAAGTCACAGGTAGTATCAAAATCCACTATATATTTTAGCAAGTTTTAAAATTACAAATGATTCTATAAGGATTAAGGATGCATTATTTTTTGAAATGTATTAGTTTATTGTTGTGAAATAATATTATTTCATGTGTTTTTACTGAACTCAAATCATGCTATATTTTTATTTAAAAATATTTAAATTTAGGTACTTTATTAACAATTTATTGTTTAGTGGGTAATATCACAATAATTTTATAGTCTTCTAATAATTTCCAAGAAAATCTATCAGGTGATAAAATATAATAATAAGATAAAAAACATTCATGATACAAATTTGCAATTTTCCCACTTAACTTAAATTTGATTGTTAAAAATTTGATATTTCAATTATTATATTTATATAAATAATGTATTACCTATTATTTGCTTATATAGTTATTTTTTTCAACGGCTTATAATACGAATAAGTATGCTAGTAAAGAGTAAATATATAATTATATATATATTATTATGTATAGCAAATATATTTTAGCAGAGTTTAACTATTCAGCAAATTAGTTTAAGCTAGTTTATATGTTAAATTTGTATGTATAGATAGTTAATGTTTAGGTACAATTCAAATAATTTCACAATTATTGGTATTTAATATCAATTTGAATAAGATCAGTTTGAATCTTTAGTATCATGCTTTATGTATACACTATTATTTTAAATATGATATTTGTACACACTTTTTTATTAGTATATTGATAACTCTTATAATTCTTATAACTATGGCATAAATAATTTGATTAAAAACGTACAGTAATATCGTAAAAAAATCAAAAATCATTATTATTTGAAATTAGTGTAGCGTTGTTGAGAGATAAATGTAAGTTGTCATAATTTATCGAGATTTTATCTTTATTAGGTACCTATGTTTAGGTATATTAAATTTAAATATATTTATATTATTCAAATATTTTAATTGCACCTATTTATAACAATCTCGTTTTATCATTTTACAATTTTTTTTTTTTATTACATTCGCCATTTCTTTCGACTATCTATAAACATCTATATTGTTATGATAGCTTTAAACTATGAAATTATAAAACTTTTTTTGCCCCGTTCAACGCTCGGATAGAATGAGGTGATTTATGTTTTTTATTTTAAACGCTGTCTTCCCAAAAGTTTACTCTTGCCCGCTTATAATAATAATACGCATGTCGGTTATATAGCAAACAAGTATTTGTTGTTGGTGTGTATCGTTGTTTTTTTTTTCCACAAAATAATACACGATGTTCGTTCATCTAGAAGAAAAACAATACGAATTTCCGAAATCATTACCGTGCTGGTGGATTACCGGTAACACATCCCATAGGAAATCAGTAAGAAGAAAACAAACGGCCAGTTTATGATCACGGGCCAGCATTTGTGTGCTCGGCTATTCCTTATTATGTCGTTGGGTTATCGCCTTTAGTCGTCTCATATATATATATTTTATTCCTTCTGATTCTCCACATACCTATATACTCAAGTGTTTAACATTCACTGTTATACAACAATAAACTGGTGGTACGATTTTGGTGAGCCGAGCGTATAAATCACGCTCCGGATAAAACTAACACTAGGTTATAAATAATTAATTTGGATAAATTATTTAAAATCATATTTCAATTGATAATAACGATGATTTGCAATAACCCAAAATGTAATTCATTTGAAACATCTTTATTAAGTATGCATTTTTAATGGATTGGCTACCTACTATTTTTCCTAGAACTGTTTTTAATTCCATAGTGTTTGAGTTTCAGTTATTTATACACTGTGTGCATTTCTGTTAAATCATCAAACAGTTTTTAAATACCAGTTTAATGTAAAATATTTTTAAAATAAATAAAAATAGTATTGTAAATTATAATTTTTGTCTCGCACATAGGTAGGTATATCATAATATTATATGTGACCTAGTAAAACACATTCACACAAATCGATCGCATATGACCGTTGTAGTAAAGTTGGGTTTATATAATAAAATGTATCTGGCTATCTCTGTTACCAGTATGAAAATGTTGCGAGCAGCATGAGATTATTTTATTCATGATAAACTCTAATATTATTATAGTCTGGTTAAAGGGAGCCTGGTTAGTTGAAAAACAAAAATCATCAAAACAACAATACATTTAGTATAGTTAGATACTTAGTGACAAATATTTGCTTCCATAGTTTATTATTCCATTGTAATTTTTATAGAAATGTTATGATCAATTGCCGAAAATATTTGAAATATGTAGTTCTTACAATGTATAACAGATATGTTTAATGCTATATATTACAGTATCTTATAGGATTAATTTTTAACGAGTTATAGTTATTATAAAAGTATATGAGATAATAATACAGGTAAGCAATTATCACATAGTATTATTTACGAACATGACTTATACTACGGGTATTACACGCCAATATTGTGTTTAATTAAAATGTGAACTTTAGTATTACGTTAAATATACTAAAAACACTATATTATTAATGTTTTTTTTTATTTAAAGATGAACCATATAGCAAGACTCGGTGGAGTTATCGGCGTAAGCTAATCAAATAGAGGTCTCCGGGACAACGTGGGTACCTGCTCAGAGAGCGGGTTGGAAAGGGTTCTCACTTCTATCGACAAATGCCTTTAATAAATTTCCGACTCATTAGTTTCATCAAAATCCATTTAATATTCTCTGTATCAGCACCCAAAAACGTGCTTGTACAGCGTGTAATATAGTTTTGTATACACCCAGTGAATTTGCTACCATCATTGCCGTAAAATAACGATGCGCTCAAAGACAAAGCATATCCACAGGGAGATAGCCGTTGTGTATTATTAAACTGTTAAGTGTTAATAGCAGGGCTCGGTCATGTTGAAATTAATGATGTTGGTCCAAGTAAACTGCATGTTAGCTGGCCAAATTTTAATAGTGCGTGATGATGAATTCAATGAAAAATGTACTTGCATATTCTATATTATATTAGTATTCAACATTCCGACCATAATATTATATTTAAACATATTGTATGTATTACAAAATAAAATTACTCTTTTCACAATATTTTATTTTGAATATTACAATATATTATGAAATTGTATAGTACATTAAAATTTATTTACATAAGGTTATAATTTATTTAATTATTCGTAAATATTTTATTTTCAGCACGAACACGTTAAAAAAATAATTGCAATAATTTACAACATCGAAAAATAGAAATATTTTTAGATTTTTCCTTAGTACAATATTCTAAAATAAAACCAATTTAACAATAATTGTTAGTATTATACCTTCATTTTTGTGCAAGACTTGCGAGTATATAAACATTTAAAATAATAAATGGAAAATAAAACGAAATCGTTTTTAAGCCTACTAAGAATTTAAATAAATTTCACATAAAAAACAAATTTGTAATTTAAATTTGATAACATTTAAATTTCTACGTGATCGACAAAAAATTGAAATTTCCTTCGTGGGTCGTACAAATATGTCTTATTGTCAATGTGGGGATTTGTTTTTCTTAAAAAACTATGGATGTACAAAAGCCGTTATAAAGCTGCCGCGAATTCTTATTCCGTTTCTTGGGTGCTTCTTGCATTATTTTTTATTTTTTTTTTACTGCCAATACTACCACAATAAGCTATTTTAAAGGTTTATCGAAAAAGGTAAAAACAAGAACCTTTGGATAATTTATTGGAATTGCAATGATAGTAACCAAAAAAAAAAAAAAAATACAAAAACTCCATTGGTAATCGTGTATATAATATATACATTTAAAATGGATTGAGAATTTAGCTGTCTGTTCTTCTGTCAGTATCTAACATTTTTATTGTAGAAATCCAATTACATTTAACGAATTAATAAAATATGAATATTAAAAAAATATTATAGTAAAGTGGTTTTATTAACACAGTAACTTACCAAAGAGCATTGGTGATAAGATCAAGAGGTATATTTATATTTTACATCCTGACAAAAGCAACAAATGTATCGGATCTCCAATAGTTTTTTGTTTTTCTCAGATAAACCGACAAAGAAGTGTTAAAAACCATAATATGCTATCTTGTGCCACAATACGAGTGTATGTTCCAGATCTGGTATTTTTTTATTGTTCCATTTCTATAATAATACTGTCTTGTTGAGGTTTTTATAATGTAAAAATCCTAGTACATTTGTTATAGCTAGTCGATACATGCGAGGAACATAAGATAAGACGTATCAAACATCGATGTCTAACATTTTAAATTTATTAGCCCACGTCGATACAAAAATAAATATTTATTTTTTATTATTATTTATTTAATATAACCCTTGAAAGCAGTGGCCATTGGAAGAAAATTACATATTATATTTACTAGTATTAATATGGGTTAAATAAAAATAGATAATCCGTTGGAAAATATGAAAATATACAGACAGTTAGAATACATTAAAGGTTTCGAGTAAATTTACGTGACGGAAATGATGAATTTGATGTTGGTCGAGATTGAGCCGGGGTCATGATTAAGCGATTCGGACCGTGATTTCGGAAGTTTAGAATTTTATTTTGCCTGGGTAGGTGAAAATATGCTAATTGTTGATTTGAACCTCGCGAAAGGTGCATATTGTGGCATCCTCTTTTGCCATTAAGAAACTGTGTGTTATTTTTATATGGCCAATTATGAGTGATAATTACTTCAATCTTTTTAGAAAACTCGAGAGGAAAAGACCTGCAATGATTGATATTTTGTTTAATTTCGTGAAACTCAGTAGAATGAGGCAACCTGCACTGTTGTTTTCAGGATCATCGTATTCGCAAGTTTATGGCTTAAATAATAGATAATATACTACCTATTCAATTTTAATAATTAAAAATCCAAATATTAGATGTACTTGATGGATTTTAATCTTTCATTTTATCATTTTTTAACGTAGTTTCGACACTTTTTGGAAGACTCAAATACGTGGTTATTAGTTATTATATTATTAAACATTGTTAATAATACTAAAGAATTGTATTTCCATTGAGCATTATAAGTGTTATATTTATGTATCACACTGCTATATGTTGCTAACAATAAGTTTGTATTATTTGTTTTCAACTTAAAGACTTTTTTTGAAAACTATTTTTCGGACCACTGCCGTGTGCGAGGCTACCTAATGTTTGAAAATGTGAAATCGATTTCAAACGATGTGTGCCGTACGAAATTGAGTTACATAATTGCTAACGCACGTCTTTGACGACGGCTCAGCATCGTTTGAAATGGACGTTCAGCACCAAATCATGTATTATAGCTGTCTAGAATGTCAATTGTAGTAGGTATATTATAATATATTAACGGCCACTCACAGAAACATAGATGCACCGTTTGAAATGTTCGGCTTTTATACAAACTCCGACGAGTGACGTTCGTTCTAGTACAATAAATTATGCTTCTACGGGTACAGTAGTCGTTGGTAGGTACCTTTATATCTACAAAGCCGCCTGATCGTTATTTTATGATTGAGATATTATGTAAAAAAAAATATCATAATGGTTATTAGACAACTAAAGTGGGTATGTATCACGTTGGCTGGTACGCAATAAAAAGGGTAAAATCACGTCAAAAGTGTTCATCGAGTGTGTTATGCCCCTATGGACCTATACCTGTAAATAGGTTGTCATGGATACACGTGTTTTGTTTAAGAGAATTGTGTAATCAGTTGATATTGAAAAATGTTTGATGAGCAAACGTTTTTATTTGTAATGTGGATTTTTTCATCGTACTGAAACTCTTATTTTATTTTATTTTTTCATGTGCAATGAAGTGCACTTTTATACGAACTAGTTGATTATACAATGATATATTTAATGGGTTTTCTAGAAGATGATTGAGATAGTATAAGAATGCTAAAAGTTACAGTATTTAATTTAAAATGAAACGAATAGCCTTATTTTGTATCATTGTTATAGTAGTGTATAGAATATAGATAATATTATATAAAAATATTTAAATATACAAGGCCATTAACATGATAATGATTGCAAAATTTGAATATAATTAATCTTTAACGATAGAACTTTGCTCGGAAAATAAACATTATTTAAATTATAATATAATATCTAAATACAAGTTAAATGTTGATTGTGTCATGAATATTTACAAATATATTATTTATTCATATATTATGCATTCAAAATAATGTTTAGTGTATCATGAGAAGTTTTCCCAAGGATTATATTTTGAACACGTTGACCATCATCGGATTGACGGGCTCCCTATGAATACAGTATAATAATTCTATACATTTCAAATAGCTTATTACCCGAATCCATTACTCACTGTTTACCATAAAGTAGCAGGTTATCTGCATGCATCCTCTGGACTTCTGACTTGTATATTGTTTTGTATTGGAATAATGTCGTAACTGTGTATTCGATCATTACGTATACTAACGTTTAATATTACTTTTTTCCAAACATCATCCTTCTTGAATCGATAAAAATATACAATATTATACTGTTGAGAGTTTGAGACTAATGTTTACAATAATATTAGGTCTATACTAATTGTATGTAATATTATGACCACGAGTATAAAAATACTGTTTTTGTGAGAAGGTGGCCAACTCAGTTTTTAGAAAATTGAATATTATACTTATGTTTTGTAGATAGTTTTACGCTGGATCGACTGGTAGCACTGATATTTGGTTATCTCATTTCTATAAATGATGTCATTGCATAATAATATTATAATACGTAAAATCAAGCTAATATAAAAATTCAAAAATATTAAAACTATTTTGGTTTTCAGATTACATAATTATTATAATTATGTTTTATCACGTACATGAGCAATTACACAGTTTACTAATGCTTGGAAACGAACAAATACCTATCACCAAAAGTCATTTAGGTACTCTCATATAATATAGGCTCATTCCCTTGACCCAATAATTTAATTGATAATATAAGTACCTACTGAAAACGAAATAATAATATACCAATCGTATTCAAGACCAAGCTGATAAGGTGAAATTTGTTCCAAAAAAATCACTTTTCGCATTATTCAACTGGTAGCTGCTGTCCACAGACTGTACTCATCGGAACCAGGGTCATTTGCATGCACCTAGTATATGTGTATACAATATGTGCATGGCTTATATATTAGTAACCACGGAGAAAGCGAATGGTATGTTATATATATATATATGGGTCGTTACTTGGAGGGCGTGGGGGTAGAAGGCGGCAAGGCGGAAACGAACGGATATCCGGTGGGTTGCCGGATGACGGTATACTGAAAGGTGGGGGAGGGTTGTTAAAAGAATACGTATAGGAATTTAAATCTACCAGCAAGGGGATTCCTCTGGTGACGAAAGAAACGGTTAGATCTCCTACACACAGCAGCGGCGCGGTGGTGGACGAGCCGGGCGCAGGCTATATCGGAGGGTGGTACATTGCAGCAGTGTATGGTAACACGCGCGCGAACCTATATAATATGTGGAGACGCAGACGCGCACATAACAACAGCTCGCGACGCCATATATATTCATTTCGGGAAATGGACTAGCAGAACAAATGGGATTTTTCATGAGCTACATCCGCCCCGGCCCCACCTCTCGCTACGTGCTGCAGTTCGGTTCGCGCACAGGAGTTATTCAGCTAGCGGTCGCGTGAAACGGTTAGGGTTGCCGCTGCAGCAGTACCGGGCGCGGTAGGTATATCGTATATACCATATATTATATATACGTACGCGCAGAGCCGCGGTTTATACCTATACGGTATATTATGTGTACCGGCTATATTCTACTCCCATCCCCACCACCAGCACCGTACGCGGCCACGGAATTTTTCCTTATTCTCGCGCGCGCCTGGGGATCGCCATTATGCCGGCGCTCTTATTTCAATAACGCGCGGCGGTGTTCCCTCTGCTCTCGCGGGGCCAACAATTCATTTTGCCCACTGCGTGCGAGACCCCCTCACTCCAACACCCCACCACCACATCACCCACCCGCCAACCGCCCCTCACCTGTGCACACACACATATATTCCTACTCTCCCCACCACGCTTGTTGGTGCGAGCGTCAGTGTGGGTTACCGGGAATTTATTGAACATTAGACACAAATTATGACATACACACCGGGCGCAGACCTGTCGCGGTATAAATCTGGATCGTAGGGTGTTTTTTTTCATATATTTATAAATATATTTTTTTTATTATTTTTTTTTTTTATTTCATGAATATTATTTTTTGCCCTTTTACGTCGATTTGGTCGATTTGGTCGATTTGGTCGATTTGGTCAATTTTATTTTTTTAGCACGACTGCAACGGAAAACCTAATGGATTAATTGGACTATATAGGCATATAGACGATAGTATGCAGTCTTATCGAAACGAACAATAATACTGGGAATTACGTGTTTAAACGCTCAATGTTATATTATTATATGCTATTTAAATAATTGTACATTATTGATAGAAAGTTTGAAGTTGTACATGTAGTACCTACATACGCTTAATGAAAACGTAAACACTACCTAATCACTACAAACATAAATATACAATAATTATATTATATAGTTGTTAAATATATATTGTCATTGAATCAATGATGATATGATTTGGTATCTATCGATGGAGCTAAAAAAATTAAGATAAGTTTGTTAACTTTATGGCAAGTGACTAACAATTTTGAATAATTATTGTATTTACGATAAGTATCTAATCATAATTATTGATAACCATTGTGTGCAAACACTGTTTAATACATATTTATATTTTTCTGGTTAAAGTGATTTCATATTATTTCGCTCATCTAGATCAATTATTATGTCTCAATATTATGATAATGCAAGAAACTGAAAAGTATATGCTCATGGTATATACTATGATAAGACCATTACTGACGGGAATATTCTGATATGTCCAACCATTAATAATCTGAAAATAATGTAATCATTTTTCTAAAGAGGAGAGGAAAAACATCTTTCCGTAAAGATTAAAAGGATTTCATTTTTTTGCGGGTACATAAATATATTCACTTTTATTTTTTTTATTTCCTACTCTCACCCTTATAATAATTATGACTTCAACAAGTATTTCATGACAAGTTGGGCAGACAAAAAAAAAAAAATAAAAACGTCGGTTATAAATCATTTTAAAATATTCACTATAAACAACGCAAGCGTGTTGAATCATAATTTAAGGATAAACCAGTAGATGGATATAGAAAATATCAACTTAATAAAAAGTACAATTTATATTATTTTCTTATTTTATAAGACATCTAATATAATATTTCCTTTAGTAAATAGATCCAATTTAATCAAAATATCCATATTCCTGTGTGTATTTAGCATTTTATAATGCTTACTAGTAGGTGTATTTTCCGTTTTCCGTTTTAATAATATCTCATGAGGATAATATTAAATACCAACGTTCTTCAAGAATATTGCAAAATAAACAAATATTTTTTTTTGCCACAAAAAATGTTCCCTGTATTTACTTATAATATAATATCATTCAGAAGTTATACAAATATTTATGTAAACATTTGACCATGGATAACAGCACTAGGTATAGTATTATTTTTATTAGAAAACAATGTACATTTCAGATTTTGATAGGTAGGCAACTATGAAAGTCTTCACATGTGTAAGTAGCATTAGTTGATATATGCGTAAGAAAAAATGAATCTTCTATGGCGATGTATGTATGGTGTATACCATAAAATATGGATTATTGCTTCGGGGAGGTTCATTATTAATGGTCTAAAGCTGACAATCTCTATAAGTACATATTTTTATTCGGTTATCATCATTGTGTAGACGTTACATGTAACATATGAGTGGGTACCTATCTATATACAAGGACGTTGTCTTTGATCTGATATACTTTATACTCGCTAATAAAAATTATGGATATACAAGGAAATATATTTTAATATTAAAATGGAACTATTTATAATATTGTCTTTGGCTAAGAGTACATATAGTACTAGAGTTTTATATTACATTTAAAAAAAAATATTAGTGTATTATTAATATTTTTCTTAGGTTTTTTTTGTTTTGTTTTATGGCTGGTCAAATTGAAAAATATATTATATTTCCTAATCTGTGAAATTGGTATTACAAATAAAATAAACTATTTATTATATAGAAAACATAAATACTTAAATATATTTGATTATGATTAAATAAATTGAGAAAATATAAAATATCATATCTATTCTCGACTTAATTAAATTCAAAATCATAAGAAAATACAATTTAATTAATATAATATAATATGTATGCATACTTGTACGCTCATATTGTACTTGCATATTTTATAGGAAACCACACTTAGATAATAAGCTTTTTCGCGTTTTCACAGTTGATAATTTATTCGATGTGACATTTTTCAGAGTTATTTTCGAAATGAGAGGAAGAAACCACATGGCACACGTTTGATTCGCGGATGATTCACACGAAGTTCGCATTTTAATATTATTGTTCCACTGTTACTTAAACCTTTTCACGTTTTTAACATGCATGGTTCACATAAAAACTAAAAAAATGATAACGATTAAATTTTTTTTGTAAAAATACAAAATTATTAAAACCTTTTTTAATACAATTATAATATGTTAAGTTGCATGTGATTACTTTAAAGTATAGTAGGTATATAATATACAACAGCAGTTTTTAAATAACAGTTTAAGTTTTAATTTAATGATAGTGTTTAAATGTTTGAAAAATCACATGACAATTAACTATCATTTGTTAATTTGATATAGGTACCCATTTATGTAGGTAAAACATTATAAAACTAATAACAAATAATTTTAAAGATTAAAACTAAATAGGTAGTGTTATTAAATACCGAAAACCATATTTAGGTAACATCTATTATGATATTGTTTACATATTTTATATTTTGAATACTTCATATGTACTAAATATATGCTTTCAACATTCTAATTGAAAAATGATTTGTTATGAAAAGCATAATATATTAATATTGTAAAGTGAAACACAGTTAAGAATATTGATTAACATAATTAGTATGATAAGTGTTTTACATTACCTATAAAAACGAATTGTTTTACAAATTTGATCAAATTGTTTAGTTTATCGTGTTTAACCACACACCAAAATATATTATACGTAAGAATAAAAACATGGAGCAATGAAAAAAAATGAAACTTAATTATTATATTTTTCCCAAGAGAACATTTTACATTTAGGTACAATAATAATGTTTGTAAAATAAATTTTTATTTTAGATTAATATTTAAAATTGATTGTCACAACACTGTCAGTAACAGTTTGATACAAGTTACCAGTTATTACTTAGGTATAATCAAACAAGTTTTCACTAACATATAATATTATTATAGTACTAGCGTTTTGTGTGAATAATTCGTGACTGTTTATCAACTTAAAACAAACAATTACTTACACATCGTTAGAGCTATACAAGTCTCTATTTAATGTCCAATATAACAGAATAAACATTTTTTGTATATTTTTACAACATATTAGTTCACTATATTAAGGAAATAAAGCATAGGTATATTATAATAACATCATACGAATGACAAATACATTTAATTTTCTTGTCGGACGGGTACCTATATTATAATGTTATATCTTGTGCTAATCCTTTAATTGTAGAATTTTAGGGGAGCTAAATGTTATTTTTTTTGCAAACGACAGGATTACGTGTTACTCTATAGCGGATTCGCTTATGATAGAATTTTCTCATAATGTATTTATATACAAACAAAAAAAAATATATATATAATAAATTATATAAATATAGTTATATATATTATGTATACTTGTCCAAACATCTGCCGTCATCCGGTTCATTTCTACGGAACGAAAAAAATCTTTATTTCACACATGATCACGCAGTATATTATTTATTTAAAAATAGCCAGTGCATTTATTCAGGCAGTAGATACATTTAGAGCTAAAAACTTCAATTTCAGATTTATAAATTCATACTACATATATTTTCCTTTAGACGAATTCTCAAATATATAACTAAAAACTCTACTATGGTTTGTGTATTGACATGATGGCCACCTATCATTAATTTAAACAGGATTACAATATTTGTATTCGTTTTTATTTAAGGCGATTATATATTAATACGACGATACAACAGATTTTGTTAGTCAGTGCGACATAATCAAATTAACTAGATCAAAAAAAGTGTAAATTGTGCATATTTTTTTAACACAATACCTACTTAACAAGTCGTTTCACAGAAAAAGAAAATAGAATATTTTACATTCAAGTAACGCAGAATGTAGAAACATATCCTTGTAACTGCAACAAACGAATCCTAATCATAAAATATTATAAAACTCGTCCAAAGTTTAACTATTTTTAATATTGTACTTCGATATACATATTAGTTGGTTTTAAAAGCGAATACAGTATTGCTAATTACTGTACAAAACTTGATATCATATATTTAGAAATGTTGCTGGACTACAAAATTTAACTTAACTTAACAATAATCATTACTACAGCCCTAACTAAATAATTTATAAATCAATAAATAACTAAATAAAAACATCAGCCTAAATGTGAGAATGAGGAACGCATATGCACCTAACTAGCTACGTAATAAAAATGAATTAAAAATATATTCCACTATGTAAAACAGTTATAATACTTTTTTTTTGAGATATCACTTAATAATAGATGAAATGCATTTCCAAAACAAGTTAGGTAATTAGGAACAATAATTAAATTACGTTATTTGAATTATTTGATGGAGACACACTTATTACTTGATGATTGTTGTGACATGCGTAATATCATGACATTTGATAATTGTAACATTAACTATTGTATCTAGTAGGTAGGTACATATATGTGAGATAAATTGAAAGCATTTGACAAGTTATGTACACATATTATACTTAATGGTTTACAGTTTATCTAGGTCCGATTTTCGAGAACCAAGATATTTCCAAAACGTGGTATTTGGTTTCAGCTGTTTATTTTTAAAGAAAGTGTGTACGTTTCTATATATTTTCACTCCTCGAAACAACTATACCTACTTTCATGTCTTTAGCCGTTGACTGTTGGTAATTCAAACGCATTCCCATCGGGGCACGGAACCGTAGGTAATCACAATATATACAGGTATATTGTCAATATCGGCTTAAAATGAAATAAACATTGTAAAAAGAAACATACTAATATAGTGTAAAGTTTAGAATACTTTATTTGCCTTCATCGATAATCGGAAATACATTAATATTCTCTATGCTTCAATTTTTAAGGTACTTAACGTGACGATGTCAGAAAACAATAAAATAATATGATATAATTAAAAAATATGTATTTTCTAAAATAGATTGCATCAATTTTTAATTGATCTAAATGTATTGTTTGTTTAATATTACATGCACGTACAGTAAAAAAAATAAACGTTTAATATTATAATAAAATAAAATTATAATTGAATATTTAAAAAGAAATTTCACATAAGTTTATCGTTAATATTAGTTTTGCAATTATAAATATACCACTTTACATTGTTTAGGTAGTATTGTAATTGTTATTGTTATATTATTAATCGCTAATAAACTACAGTCTGAGCGTTACAATAAACAAAATAATAATATAATATTATGATTACAATTTATTTGTGTGTATGTGTGTGGACATTAATACGTTCATTGTGGCATCGGTTTTAGAAAATATTCCCAATGCAATATAATCTCTAACAAATAGTAGACATTTCTATTGCCCAGAGGAAGGTGGTGGTTGCGGTGACAGTGGTTAGTCGCACATGATTTACGGGTGCCATATTATTTGAAACAAACCCGAAGATAAGAGAATGATGATAATACCCGGTCACCGGTGGATTTAACGGGTGAAGGGTCAACGGGATGAATGGGGGCGGGAGATACAGTATGAAAGCGATGGTTTTAATGTGAATCGGATGCGTGTAAAAATATATCCGCATTTTCGGTCATTTGGGAAATGAGAGGAGAGGTTAAGCGCCACTGCGGGGAAAACAACACGGGTCGGCGGAGGTGTTATGGCACCGGGGTAGTTTTTTTCCGCGTCAACTGACCACTCCATCAAAAAGAGAGGCTCTAAAATCCAAACATAAAAATGTCATTTACACCACGTATTATGTACACAATTTACGGACTACATCAGACTCATCTCACACTTACACACACACACACACACACACACACACACACACACACACACACACACACACAAAAAAATAAAAATAAAGGCACCTCACACTTTTGTTCAACGTTACATAAAAAAGTATATATTCATCGATTGATTAAGTAGGTATGAAACGAGATGTTATTTAAAAATAGACAAGTTAAATTACCATTATGTTAGATTTTGTGAGACATCTGCTGAGCTAGTTCAAAATTATAAATTCAGTATATTATGGTCCATTTATTCATCAACTGGTATAATTGTATAAAAATCAATAATTTTAAAACTAGTTATAGCATTTGAGTCTAACATAAATTAAATATATTATTAGATATCAGTACTTCATTTTAAAGGTCTCTTTGACTGAATACATAATTAAAATAATAATTTTAATAATATGAATGACGATAATTATACATTACTTTCGAAGTCATTTTTACACTTTATTAACAAAATATAATTACATTTTTAATTTTATATACAAAATTAATTATATATAATATATATTTATTAATTTTAGAGGAAATTTAGTATGAACTGTTATTTAATTAATTGTGTTTATTAATACTAAGTTACATTCTCTTTTATCATTTGTTTATGAGGTAAAAATGAATTCGGTAATAAAATTATAAAACAATAGTTTCTATCAATAAAAAATTGTTTTGTATTAATACATTTAGGTACACTATTATTCCTTCCCAAAGTTACCAATTCAAATTAGCTGCTATTTATCAACATTTTTTATAGTATATTTAGAAGATATTATTATTATATCAAATCTCTATACTGAAACCACGGTCTTAGAAGATAAGTTCGGACAACTATACATTATCAGCATTCCACTTAGTGAGGCAAATTCATTTCAAAATTTGGCCGCTGTACTATTGAGCGCTGCCCTGCAGACTTTTTTTGAGGTTATGGCATTATAGTATTATACAAGTTTAAAATAACCTTCGACCATATAAACTAGCGAGTTTATTATAAACCAACTAGTTTATATGGTTGGAGAAAGTAATATGATAATATATAGTCCATAAAAATAACCCTGAATGCCATATAAATATTGTTCTTAACCTCAAAATAAGTCTAACCGGCAGCGCTTTTGCGGAAACTTGGGAAATGTTTTTGCTTCATTAAACGGAAATATTGAAATAGGTGGGAGGGTGGGAAGTTGTCCGACCTTATCTTCTAAGACCTTGACTGAAACACTAAATTCCGAAAATTGATTCCACCACAACATAATTTTATTATCTTTTCAAAACATCATATTATACAAAAGAACATTGTATGCAAATGCTTTACTGCTGGAAATTAAAACACGGATAATCACAATAAAAAACTTAAAGCCTGCGGCATTGATCATACAATTGTTTCTTCGAAGTTCAAAGAGCCCCCAGAGCAAGGTTTTGTGAAGTGAGTAGTCGCAGATTTTAGTTTATCAAAGTTGAGAAAGAAAAATAACTACTCTTAGTGACATAATAGTGAATGAATATTATAGACACACACATATAGAGATGAAGCTTTCGTGGTATTAGTTGGTATAATTGCATTTTGGGTACATAACTAATATTTATTAGAATATATTCTTCATTGTTACTCTGTATTTTAATTTAAAAATAAAAAATAACATAATACAATCATTTATTACCTCCATCGTTAGTAAGAAAAGTATTAAATTTAATATTTGTATTTTACAGCATCATACAAATGTATATCATCATTACATGGAACAAAATAATGTACCTATACATATATATGATAGAAAAATGAATGAAAGGTTTAGTAAATACCAACAACAATATGAAACCATCAGGAAGCATTATGGAAAGACCATTTAAATTGGTATGACCAATATTTTCTACGGTCCAAAACAACACATGATGTAATTACCTAATTGAAATATTTGTTATTTTATGTTGGTATCCAAAAACATTTTTTCATATCAATTTTAAAATTCATTTAGATTTAGGTGTGTATACAAATTAAAATACATACATATTCATAATGTGGTTGTTTAAAATCACCTAAAAAATGATTCAATAATATTCTTTAACTACCTAATTTATTTAATACCTTTTTTCTCAATAATACTTTGAAAATAAGAGTTGGATTCTGTTGTATTAAATCATCTAAAACCAATAAATTCCAGACAATAATCTAAATTCAAAATTTATTTTCGAAATATTGAATATAATATGCAAATTAATTTAACCTATCACTTCATGTTGTATTAAACTGCTATACATAATATTTTATGCAAATTATAATTAATTAATCAGTTTGAATTAAATCCCCCTCCAAAAATATGTTTACTAGCACCAATAGAATTGCAATCTATAAATTATCGACCGTAATTTTACTTTTTAGCAGAGTAAATTATTTGAATACCTTCAATATTTTTTATATTTTTGAACATAGTATAATAAATTGACTATAGTTCATGAGTTGTGGTGTTGATGATCAATAATATCAGCATTTTAAAACTCATAAAGTTAACTAATGAATAAAAAAATATAATAAAACAACAGTGTACTTATTAAAAAATCTAATTTTACAAAAGCAGCCGTGTAACGTGATATATTATGACTGTCAATAATTCTTGTATTTACCTACTTGAAAAGCTGTAAATAGAATTGTGAACTAAAATATAGGTTGGCTAAATGTTTTTACTAGGGTTGAACATGTAGATTATTACCTTATTTCGTAAGGTTTGCTGTTATAATCTTACTAAAATTTAAATTTATTCCATCTAATGATTATTTCAAATAATCCAAATTAAGTTTTTTAACTGTAGTTTTCCTGTAGGTATATCAATAATCCTATGTATACGTCTTACAATCTTACTGCAAAGTTTTCACAATCCATTACGGTTATATACCTATGTACGTGTCTGTGTATGCACGTTAAAGGAAATGAGGTTTTCATTACTCAAAAACACTTGAGTATTCGAAATTTTTGCGTCGTCAGTTATAAGACATTCCATGCACACAAACTGAGACTGATATAAATAATATTGCTATACCATCTATTGTTGTGGATGGACGAGGGGACACTGTAACAACCGATGTTTTATTGAAATCGTACACTGTTTCCAATATATCTATATATAATATAATATATGCAGTTATGCACGCGCATGTGTGTGTGTGTGTACGCGCACGTATATAAGTTGCAAGTTAAAAGGGACACACACATATTATATTATATATATATATATATGAAGAAACGCGTGGAGGAAATTTAAAACTAATGACACACGGATCTTGGGGCCACAAGAGAAAAATGGGATGTGCAACGCGGCCAACCGAGACGATTGCCGTGACTGATAAAAAAGGCGCCGGGTGTGCGTGTGCGTATAAAAAAATAAAAATAAAAATCGCAGAAAAAAAAGGAAAAACGATCGCAATGACGTGATTGATAACGGGGATACCATCGGATTTCATTTCGATTATATCCGGCATCGCCAAATGGTAGGTAACCGCATAGTGGCTGTGGATATCGGCGGCCAGCCGAAAGAGGAAACCGATAAAAACACGAGATCTGTTGCGGTGGCGGTGGCATGGGGGAAAAAAATGGCCCGTAGGATAATATACGTGCCCGGGGGTTGTTCGGTCTCCAATAAAATGCGGTTTTCCAGTTGTCCAATGTGCCCTTTGCCTTCCCTGCCATCAGTCTCCAACCCAGCGACGACCCCATGTCCTTCTCACCTCGATTGAACTTCCGTATTCAAAACTTCTATGGGAAATTCAAATTAGATATCTACCCTGGCAAAACAGTTTTCATGTCAAAATTTGCGAGATTTAAATATATAATACTCGTATAGTTTATATTATTTACTTCTATGTTATAGTAACAAATTCAATTTAAAATTGATCGTAAATTGTGTATAGGGTCGTAATATACTTTACATTAAAAATCAGTAGTCTTTATAGCGCTTATAAATAATTGATCAATTATTTCCCAATATCTTTTTATCCATTTGTTTGTTATTGGAAAAAAAAAAATAAAGCATTATAAAAATATTATAACAATTATATGTATTTTATACTTTCTAAAAATACAATTTAGAAATACTGAGTATTTTCTGTTAGATTAATTATAGCGTTTGTAATAATATTATATACTTATAAAACATGTTTTTATGATATCAAACAAAATGATCTTGAACTAATCTAGTATAATGAATAATAATGGTATGAATTACGGTAATTGTGATGTTGAGAGTACAATTGCAGTACAATGCGTGTATGTATAGTCAAAGTAAAATCAAAGCCGTTTTGGTATACTTTACTATAATAGGTCTATAAACTGTTGAAGACTAAATTTCAGTAACGAAAGATTTAAACTTTTAACAGTTTTTAGAGTATATTGTATAAAACAGAATTACGACATTAAAGAAATAAGAAATAAACACCGGAGTATCATACAAATAAGATACGATTTCCATTATCGTCACCTAATTTAGTTAGTTTACCGAAAAGTACAATATTCCAACAGTTATACACAAAGGATTTCTACTTTCTAGAGATAAATATATAATTGTATACAATTAAATCATAAGAAAATCGTAAGAAAACCATTACTTTATAATAAACATTAATTATAATTCAACTAACCTGTATATAAAATAACCTAATAATAAAAATATTAATTTAATATCTCAATTTTTTTTTGTCGTTTGTATGACTTTGTCAATTGATTATAGGTATACAATAACGAAAATTCTTTTTTTATGACATAATAATTAAAAAAATTTCAAAACTTTTTCTTGTCAGTATTTAAATTATTATTATTATTATGTTATAAATAAAAACCTATTTAAATAATAATTGTAAGTTAAATAAAAGGTTTTTAAACAAATTCAGTTAAAAATTACTGATAGGATTTAGTGATTTTTTGTAAAGAGCTTTTTTCCTCAGAATTTTATCAGGATTAATTTTCTGCTGTAATAATTATTTTTTCTTTTTCATTTTTATTGATAAAAAGTTATTTTTAACAAACTGTTTTATTCCCATCTTCTGGAAAGACAAAAGTCTATTTTGGTTTCAGCTATATAGTACTGTTGTTTTTTTTATCTAAAAACTCTCATTATCAAAAATCGTATTATAGCTATAAGTATTATATTCGTTTATAAGTATAATTATGCTATATGGTATGATTTCATTGACATGGTTGTAGCTAAAAAAATAATTGAATAGACATATCAAAAGCTATTGAAAAGGGGCACTTATACAATTTTTCCAAACACTGACAATTTACAATATTTCAAGTTTTAATGTTACGTAGGTATGTAATAATAAGTTATAACACATTCAAATATTGTTAAATTATATCAAATTTAAGTTGTTTCTGTAGCAGTTACCTATACTTAAGTAAAAAAGAAACATTACGTTGGCACATTAAACAATCAATTTAAAACATTTACCAAATAAGTTATGTACGTTAGGATAAGTAGGTATTTACAATCTTAAAATCAATTCTGGAAAAATCAATAGTCATCGTTTAATTATTTAATTTTGGTTAGTGATGAAACAGGGATTCTTAAAGTGAATAAATTAAAATAACCATGTAGAAATTCTTTAACTTTTTAATGATAGGGACTTTCAATTGGAATGTAAAATGTACATACGTATGAGTACAATTCACAAGACGATACAGTTCGATTAACATAATATAATACATCAAGTTAATACGGTAGGTATATGTGATAATGGGTAATAGGTATATGGTATAATAAGATAATACCTTATACGTAAATAATATTTTGTTAAATTGAATTAAAAATATTTAAATAAAACATACTTAACTACTTCAATCTAATATGGAATTATTCAGTGTTATACTTTGAAAAATATCCTAATTTAGTGTAACAATCGTCTAAAAATATGAAATACCAAAAATTATTCAATTTTGTTATTGTCAAAGAAAAGATAAAATTATTTTTCTAGATATTGTTTTTGAATAAAAACCTATTTTAGAATTTGGTGAGATAGTTTTTTTTTTTATAAATTTAGATTTTCTGTAGTAATAAATGAAATGAAATTAATAATTTAATGCTATATAATTATTGTTTGAAGTTGAGACACTGAGTAGTAAACTTTACCCCTTTTAAGTCAACAAGTGTTTATAATTTTTTCACTAAATTTTCTCAAAGTAATATATTAACTTTGTCTTATCTTAACAATACTAACTTGTTCAATGTATGTACCACATCGTAGTGTTATTATTTAAATTTTAAAAATATTATGAAAATTAATTTAAAAATATTGTATTGTTTTTTCAATACTATTTAGCGTAAATTTGAATTACAAAATATTTGATTCAATTTCCAACATCAAATATTCCATACAATTTCAATATTGGAGTATTATTAACTTGCAACTAGATTATATTTTAATACAATTTAGAATTTGGAGTAATTTT
This sequence comes from Metopolophium dirhodum, assembly GCF_019925205.1. Classification (NCBI taxonomy): domain Eukaryota; kingdom Metazoa; phylum Arthropoda; class Insecta; order Hemiptera; family Aphididae; genus Metopolophium; species Metopolophium dirhodum. The sequence continues at coordinate 20,448,734 of NC_083562.1, forward strand.
TAGTTATATTAATATAACATTTTGTATCAACTAATATATTTAGTTACCTAACCTAACCATTAAAAAACTTCGATAAACATTTTAAATACTTATTTGTTATTAGTTATTACAATAATTTTAAAATCGTCTCCATAGATTCACTATATTTCGTGGGTATAGAGCTTTTATATAAATTTTATAAATTTAAAAATATAATAGCTGTTTTATCTATTTATTTATTTTGTTCAATAAATTGTTTATTTAAATTAATGCTTTTTAATTCGATATAATACCTTATTATTTAAATAATCTATTTGTTTATAGTCTTGGAAACCATTTTATCAATTTCGACAACAATTATTACCCAGAATTTCATCCTGTATTAATATAAATTTAACTTGACGTAAATTTAAATTAGTCATATCGCGGTTGACGGATCATACCGAGACTTATCCCTTGGGGCCTTTATAACAACTATGGATGTACCTCAATATCGTAACAATTAAAACAACTATAACCGGGATCCTACGGATAAACATGTATTTTAAGTAAAATTAAATAATTTAAAGAAATACTTGTATTTATTTTTAACTGTATACATTTAATTAATATTATTATGGTACCGATAATTAAAAACATTATCAACGTACTAGTTAGACGGTCTTCATATTTTCCAATAAAATGTCGTCATGAAGATAATATAGCTTATAAATAGATTTTTTATTTAAATGTTCGGTTTAGTTTGGAAATAAAATAAATGTTCACAATGTATATTACGATTTGGCATTCATGATGTGCTCTGGAAAAAATGTACTAAATATATTATTGCTTACGTGATAAAAAAAAAAAACAAAACAAAACAAAATCAAAAATGGATCAAACAATTATTGCAAGTTAATTATATGCCATCATACGAGAGAATGATTATACTCTTATCTGTATAATATGACTTAGGTCAACTAGTTATTGAAGATGGTTCCTGATTGGATAATACCTATAGTATGATAGTTTAATATACAACAGTTTTGTTCTCCTCTTTATTGGGCTATAACGAATAGGTACTGGAACTTGTTTTGACCAGTATGACCGTCGTATATCATTATTCTTCTACGAATAATATGGACACTAATATTACACTGAATTAAATGTAAAATCATCATGGCTGTTTGAAAATTATTCGGAATAGGTTTTTTTTTTACCATTTATAGTTTAGTATTGTGATTTGTGATACCGAAAAGATTATTTGTATATTAAAATTCGAACTATGGTGAATCACATATAACTCACTAAGTATGTACAAAAATATTTGAAAACAGAGACTGTTGGACAAAAACTATTAATCTAAATTTCACACCAAAAACGTGTACCACCTAAATACTATTGCATCACACCTGTCATCATCCTAGTGATCGGTGTTTGGTAAATAGTCCAGCCAGTCCAGGTATATTTACGTACATTTTACCGAATTTGTTTTTACTAGGTCATGTATTTTACCAGTATTTAAATTTAGTGACCCCTGGTTTTAATCGTGTTATGCTCTTTATAACATGATTTAGATAATATTTGGTACAAAGGTACAGGTAGACGTGTAATATAATATTATTATAATATAGTATTAAAAATATGATAATATTGAATAATAATATTAATATGCATGTTTATATTCTTGACTCCAACGCTATTGATTTCTATAATTTAATACTCTGCCCTGTTGAGTGTTTACTCTATGAAAGAACAAACATAATTCACATTAATTCATAAGAAAAAAAAAGTTGTCAAGTGGGTAACTACTCTACTGTACTATATAAGTTTCGAGTGTACCTTATCAGTTATCACTGAGAAGGCCACCGTTACATTACGAATGATAAATCATTGATCATTGTATACAATGAAAAACTATTCTGGGTTGAGAAGGTCTAATTTTTTGGTATCCTAGGTTACCAAATGATTATTTTAATAATATTATTAAGTTTTCAACAAATATTTTCAATAATTTAATAATGTTTTTGGGCCAAATATACGTTTTTTTGTTGTCATGGTTACTTATAATTAACAAAACCTTATTTATGAGTCATTGGTTTTCCATATTAAGGAAAAATATGGAGTAGTGTCTTATGGTTTTTTTGTATGTTTTTCCTGGTTACTAAAACTACTGAGCAATTTCTACTTTTGATCCACCAAAGTATAAACTAGATTCAATTTTCTAACAGAAACATCCCTCAAAGTTGATAAATTTTTTGTAGAAAACGTGTCTTCGCTCACAAAAAAAAATATATAATAAAAATAATAATAACAAAAATAAAAACCAAACGTCATTGCAAAATCAATACATTCATCGTTACGATCAAAATCCAAACTAATGATTACATCTTTCATTAAATCTATCAAAACTTTTTCGTGAAAACCCTCTTCGTTTTCTCAAAATGCCTGCCTTTTTTTGTCAAAATATTTTCATTTAATAGCTCAATATAAATATATAATTAATTTGTTCTGAATCTATAAATTAATTACCTCATTCAGTATGTCATTCTGTTATTATTATTTTATATTCATGATTTATTTATATTTACTTATTGTAAGTTTTTAAATAAATAATAAACAAAATGTTCAACTGTAAGCATTTTAACATAGTACCTATATTATTATTTAAAGTTCATTATTTCTTATAAAATTGTAAAATTAAAAATCTTTACTTATAAGTTATAATCGATACACTTAAGACTAGTATTATTTTTAAATCTTATTTGACAAGAACATTTGTAACTTTTTAGTACATGACAGTTGATTTGAAAATTAAATTATTTAACATATTGGATGCAATGCGCAATGTTGTACTTAAACATGCTTTGCTTTTCATTTTGTTATTACTGCTGTGACCGATAAAAATAGTTTTGTGAACAATTACTGGATTTTGAAAGTGCATATGGATATAAATGAATGTATTTATTGCCATTTCGGAACCATTATTATTGTTATTAGAATGTGTTTACATTTAGAAATAAAATGAAAGAAAAAAAGGAATAGCAAGACAGAAGGAATATAATATTATCTTAAATTATTTTATTTTAACCTATAATACTTCAAGTAAGTAGTTAACTCTGTAACCAAAAAATCTAAAAAATATACATAAACACAGTTTTTATAGTTATTTTAAATTATAATTTGGTCAAAATGTCATATTAAATAACCAAAAATAACGATTTTAGTTATTTTTTTGTAATTTTTAATATTAATTACTAACCGTATTAATAATAAGTAATGGCAATATAAATATAATATAAATTATCCTAGACTGACAAACCGTCTCCGCTCAGAATCGTTTTTCGTATAAAATAATATTATATCAGTGAATTCAAATTTAAAACCATCCATTATACAGTGACCCACTTGCAACCTACTGTGCAGCAGAGCGACATCCACTTACCACCTTTTTTATTTTAAATGTAGCATTTTCTTGTCATTCTAATACATTAAAAATTGTATTCTAAACTAAATATACTTCTTTATCCAATTATAAGAATAAAAATAAATGGCCGTCCGTTCATTCGTATGTATTTTTGAATCTCAATAATGGTTATATTCGAATTTTCTCTTACTATATCCATCGAACGTTCAAAGTAAATGTTATAATTTTATCTCCACTGTTATATATTATTTGTATTTCCGTTTACCGTCCCTTTGTAATGTATCGCATTGTGTAAAGAAATCAGAAATAAAATAATCGGCTAATAAACTTATGAATATTTAAATCTATATAATTAGAGTATTAAGCATTGTTACACACAAAGAAATTTCACATTATAAGTTTATACAATTGCTCTCAAGTCCAACAAACAACATTAATATATTATATTAAATAAAACGAAATGTATAATAATATTTAATATTAGGATATTATATTATTTCACATAATATTATATGTTAATTAATTTTGGGTACCTACTTGGCACCAAATTATTTGCCGACGTATAGCTTATTGAAGAACCCCTGTGCAATGGTATCTACAAAAATAAAAAACTGAGCCAAATATTAAAATACACCAACATATTCCGTTTTGTATTTTTTAGAACACGCGTTTTTTTTGGCTTACAGTTTTGCGGATTTTCTAAAAAAATAAATCATAAAAAAACTACCAGTAATTATTTGTTAATGTTAAAAGGAAAACCATAAAATCATTGTTTTATATTGAATATTCTTATAGATTTTTCAACGTTCAGTATTAAAAAAAAAAACCTATCATATATTATTATAAACATATAAACTTAAATATAGTGTTAATATTTTAAATGTATAACATACATTATATTTTAACTTGAACAATCAATAACTAACATTATTTATTCTAAAAAATATCCGGTAAAATTGTATTATTCGTAATTTAAAAATAAAGATTAATATTCAAAATATTTAGTGCATTAATTGTTTTGAATTATCGTGAACGAATTTTTAAAACTACTAATTTTAAATATGTTTATTATATTATATTAGACTGTGTTTGTATAATTAGATATGTATGATTAATACAATAATTTTAACGATAGATATTGAAATATAAAGTCACTCATAAGTGATCAATCACGTTATGATATAAGATTATATCGAAAGCTGTACTATGAAACATAACATTTAAGAGGAAAATCAATTACCTAACTATTAAATATCGTCCACACTTATTGTTAGGTAATTTAACACCAAGTTACAAAACTATAATTTATAAATTTCAAAGTAAAATTATTAATAATAGCAAGATAACAATTTATCAAGTTAAATGATGACGTCATAAAAAATATCTCTTTTAATTACATACCACGCAGTTTAAGTTATTAAACCGAAATATGGTATTCTTTTATTCATATATTTTTTTAAAAACTTATTTTGCATAAAAAGTAAGATAGGAATTCGCAATAAAATCCCTAAAAGTGTCAACAACAGCTTTTTTTTTTAAATAAATGAAAATATAATAAAATAATAATATTATGATAAGATAAAAATTGTTTGTAGTAGGTATCCAAAAGGGTAATAAGTTAAATTTTATGAAATATATTAAAATATCTTAATATAATATTATAATAGGTAAATATTTATCTGAAAAAAAAAATATACACAGGATATAAAAAAAGGTTTCATGAGATACGTAGATTAAATAAAATTATATAAATATAAAAATCACTTTTTAAATCTATCATATCCCATGCAGCACTTATTTTTCATTACATTTAGAAACATATTTTGTTTGATTTATGTTTGACACTTTCAACTACCCGTAAAGAATACAAAGCATCCGTTAGTCGTTACAACGACCGTTAAAAGCCACTATCAGCAATCGACAAACTAGACTTACCATACGTTTCCAATGGTGCAGGCTATTTATTATGCTATTTGGCTCGCAAAATCACATAAAAGCATAGTGAATATCGGTAATGTGGACTATTTTCTATAACAACATCCTATGTAAAATACTATCCATTGCAATTCAACACTTAAGGGGAAATTTGTTATTTATATTGCTATAATGCATGATTAGATAATAATGATGTGGATCATTTCATTTTCAAACGTTCATTACACAGTAGTTATTCGTTGAATATGCTTAAAATATCAAATTTAAATACATAATATGCAAGAAATTGTGTACAAACTAGTATAACCAAAACTAAATCCACTTTGGTATATGTGTAATTTCAGAAATAACAAGTATTCTAATGTTAAATTATTACAATCGAAAAAAAATTAAATTAAATTAAAAATAGATTATCTTGGCAATCATTTATATGACGTAATAATTGTATTATATCCGTCTTACTAACGTACAACATATCAAATTTTACATTCAGAATAATACATTTTACTCTTTTATTTTAGACATTTTAGTGAAATATAATAAACTATCAATTAATGAAAAGGTGAGAAAGTTATATATGGTCCCGTGGTGTAGGGCTTTTTTTGTATTGTAATTTTGAAACAAGGTATAAGCATTTTAATATGTACCTAATAACAATTTAAAATATTTAAGTGCTAGTAACTTGGTGGAAAATTAAAAATTCGAAAAAACTTCGCCGTAGATAATAATCTTACCTAAAAGTTTAATAATAGTTTAACTCATTCTAGTATTAAAAAAAAGTTGAGTAAAATCTGTTCTTCTGGACGTAAAATTTGGTACGTTATAGCGTTAGTAAAACGGTGACAACACTTGTGGATAAGGCGTCCTTTTAAGAAACAAAATAAATGCCTATTATTGTATATATGTTTATGTATAAATACATGTGAAAAGATTGCAAGGAGTACAAAATCTTAGGGCGTCCAACCCATATTCAGAACTTTCTTTTCACTACATTTTCTTGTACATGATTTAAAGTTGAAATGAATGTGTATTGTGAGAGTTTTTTCCAATATAAAAATCTTACCACAAATGTTTGCTTCAATACTGGTAGTTGGTATAATGGTATGTAACTATAATCTGAAAATATTTTATCTTTAATAAGATATTTCAAGGCATAATAGGTCCACAATATGAAAAGAATAATTTAAAAGATTATTATTTTTAAACACTAAAATGTAGTTGGACACTTGAACTCGATTCATATTGAATTTATATGTACCTAGATAAAAATATAATTATTGTTACTGAACAATATTAAGTATTAAAATATATATTCATAATATGTATTAAATTCAATAAAACATGGCCACATTAAGTCTTATATTTTGTTTAGGAAGTCTGAGTGTGGTGATATTGTAAAATTAAAATAATAATTGTACATAGGTAAATAAACCAAATTAATTTATTTGTACAGGGCACTGATCATTATTAAAAAAACATAAATTTGGTGTCAATGTTGATAGGAAATTTTTCGAAAACATGTCTTATGTTAAAATATTAAAGATTGGAGTTTTGTAAAAGACTAAGAATTGCATCAATGAATATTATATAATCTAGTTAAAAAAAGTTTGTAAATATTATTATATTAATCTTTGTAACAATAGTAAGAATGTATACAGTATTAAATATTTTAGCTAATAATCGTTGCCGATGATGCATTGTTTGAAAAATTACATATTTATACTTTAATTTATTTGTGTTCATGTTAAATAAGATTTCTTCGTAAAACTTGTTGAGCATTTATTTTTTTTATATTTTTAAAAATATAATATTTACCTAAATTATTTTAAAATTAATTAATTTCACGTTAGGATTAGTCGATAAGATATTGTTAGTCGACAAATAGATACAATTTTACTTACATTTTCAATCGTAATTATTATCTATATTATAGTAATTATTTTCCACAAACAAAATACCTGGAATCACTGAGAATAACTCGTATAGAGGAAATATTTTATTATTATATATATATAAATGTAGACATAAAGGTGTGAATCACAAGTGGTTTTACTATGATAACTGAACAATGAAACTATGTAATGAAATGAAAAAAAAAAAAAATGAAAACAGTAATAGAAAAAAATAGGACATACATACATTTTAAGCACTGATGGAATAAAAACAATAATAATAATGACATTTTTTTTTTGTATAATTAATATAATACATGTTGAACAAAATCGTAAAGAAGCAATTTATTAATTTATTTTTTAAATGTTATATTACGGGGTGTCACCATTGGGTGACTTTCCCCTCCCATTTATCAAACCACATCTCATTTACATATTGTATAACTTGTAAATATAAATTGTAAATAAAAATTTTAATTCAATAAAAAAAAAAAAAAATATATGTAATATGGTAAGGGATTCAACTTCAGGTTTATTACTATTTTAGTTTCGTAAAATGCATACTGATTGCGTCTTCCTATTTTTTTGTGGGTAGTTAATAGCAACATTTTGTTAGCCTCGGCGCCAGCGCTAGTAAATTATGTTTTTTGAGAAAAATCACTGTAAATTAAAAGTATTATTTTTAATACCTAGCTTAAACATTAAAAACATAGAATAACTTTTTTGATGGATATCTTGATTTTTTTTGTTAAGGCTACTCTGTTACTATTTCTACTGTTATAATAATATATTTGCAATCACAAATATGTATGCATCGTACAATTTAAAATGTTTATTCTAATTTACTATATTAAATAAAACCATTTTCTATTATTCGGTAAGTTAAAAAAAAATTTTAAATAAAGAGAATGATTATCAATGCATTTTTATATTTTTCAGATGATTAATGACTTGGGTTATATTGACGTTTCCTTGTTATTTGAGTGTTAAACAGAACGTATATTACTAACTGGATATGTGTATGGTTATACATATTTATCAAACGAAACCATGTGAATAAATCACTGATCTTAAAGTAATCGTTTTTAGTAAGTACCTAAAAATATAGAAAAATAAGTATAGCTCGGTATATTAGTAAACTAATATTTTTTCTTCAAAGTCAGTTAAATCTAAAATTTAGTAAATGTCATTGATTATTTTAATTATATGATTAATGGCTTTGTTGGATATTCTATATAATATAATTAAAGATGTGATTTAAATTAATTAATATATTGCAAGCACGTAAAAAGTCGTTTAAAATATAATTTACATTATATTACGCACTATATAATTTTATATTTAAATATCAATAATTTAAACCATTCAACTAAAACATATTATAATTGCTCTTGCATTTTTGGAAAATTTAAATATTTTTGTTTTCAACGGGTAATATAAATAATCAGTTGCAATTTTGTATTAATACGTATAACAAATAAATATGTTATTTATAATAAAAAAAAAATGCAATTTTCAAGCAACTTAATACGATTATTTTGATAAAAAGTAAACAAATACATCACCAAGTTTTTAAAAATAATAAAATGATGGCAAAATTGAATATTAGAATCATTAAATAAGCAAGATACAATATTAAAAAAGTATTAAGATAGGTATACCATTCTTATATAATGTGATAACCTTGCTGTGAGTATTATATTTATTTACCATTGAGTTTGTTAGAAATGTAATTATTTTTTTTTTCACTTCTATTCGCAGTATTTCCTACGTTTTTCTACAATGCTTTGAACAAAAGTAAGTCTAATATATATGAGTCGGTAGTGTGTAAAAATCAAACTGATCGGCCATAAAAACGTTTTTATACGGAAGTAGTTTCTAACAGAAAAAATATTTACTAAGAATAACGGTTTAGAACTTCCAACCTTAAAAATAAAAATCATTATTTGCTTGAAAGTTTTGGGGTTCAATATCGGTAAAAATAAATATACTATACATTATGAATAAACAACTAACTTTCAATAAAATACATTTGTCATAATATTCATGAAACCTATATTTTAATTTTTTTATGATAAAAAGTATAAAAAAGTTTTTTTTTGCAAAAAATATAAATATTATTTTATTAATATTGAAATATTAATGCTTCACGATTATTGTAATTATTAAATTTTTTAAACAGTTATGTTTATTTCTTTATTAAATGTTAATAAATACATTGTAATATTATGATAAATATACAGAAAAATGTCTTATTTTAAAAATATGCTTAAATAGTCATATATCTATATAATAGTGTCCACTATAAAATTATGTCCACTAGATGAGGGTTATTTTCCCACGTATATATTTTGTGCCATGGAATTTAAAAGTGTCCGGTATTAAGGGAGTTTCGTAAACAGAGGTTTCGCTGAATTGATAAAACTTAAAAATGTTATCTCAAAATTATAGTTAGCGGTGTTATTTTATAAAAGTGAATACTGTGCGTAAAAATTAAATTTATAATTTTGGTTTAAATAAAAACTAGTTATGTATTTTTAGGTAGTTTAATAATTTGTGTTGGAAATAAACGTTACACATTAATTACATGAAACCCTAAAGGCAAATTGTAGTATTTATGTTATTAAATTAGTTTAATCATTAATTTGGTAATATAATTACACATTTTTGGTATAACTTACATAGTTTCTATTATAGTAATTATGTAAACTGAAGATAATTGTATGTTTATAGAAAAACATAAGACTATAGTAACATATCTAAATATTTAATTAAAAACTAAAAATTGTTTCTTCGGTTTATAGATTTTAAGCAATTTATATACAAGTGTTATGCTAATGGCCTTATATAGTTGTAGTCCAAGCAGAAATTATTATAATTTCAAGACTAATGAAAAAAAAATGATAATAATAGGTAGATATGTAAATCGATTTTAAACTTAATAATAGTAAATTCTTAATTGTTGTGTATACTAAATGTATATACACAACTTAAAAATATTTAAAATAATTTGTATATCGTAAAAAAAAAATAATAGCATGTTGTAAAGTATAAGGAAATAGTTAGATGTTTAAACGAAATAATAATAATTGTTTGTACGACAAAACTAAAAATAATATAATATACAATTATATACAATTTGAAAATAATACCTATTATTATAATTATAGTCATTAGTCGCCAAACTTTGAAAACGGCGTTTATATAGGCATTTTTGGTACAGGAATGTGTAGGTGGATTTGTAGAAGTATCGTTCCATTACTTTTATTACCATTCGTATTTAAAAATAATATGGAAGAGTCTGTGTGATAAAATAATAATAATAGTAATCATAATAATAATAATAATAATAATAATAATAATAATAAAAAGAAATTATCGTATTTGAAAGGTTATTAAGAACGATCGGTTTTTTATACATTTATCGTAGTTATTTTGCACTTAAAACGTTTGTATAATTTTATAATAACAAAATACTATCGTTGGATTAAGATATCGAATGCCAGTCTAAAATCAATTGCACACATTATCAGAATATAAACAATAATGAACATATATACGATACAAATATAGGATTTAGCAAATATTTTAGGTGCCTGTTTTATTAGACATTTTGGTATTTTTATTATTGATGTACCTATTTGTAGACGTGTTTTTTTTTCTATACTGTTCAGGTACCTATACGAAAATGCATCCATCAAGTTCACCTAAAATATCGTTCAGTGACCAAAAAAATCTAACAGTTTAAAAATCAATAATTACGAAAAAAAACTTCTTTCATGTTATATGAGCTATTTGTAGATATTTGTACATAATATAGTACTATTGTAATATTTTTAACATTATATGATTGGCTTTCCGCGAGTATTTTATATAACAATACATGAGTTACTTACTGATATAAGTAATAACGTGGGAATTTAAAACAACAAACCATCGTCGAGACTTCACTGTACTCAAATGTGCTACCAACCATTTATTATAATTTTAACGCTTTTACAACAAGAGCAACAGCAAGACGTTACTTCGAAGTTCGAGCATTCGAGCATTGCTAATAAGTACACACAAGTTATACAAACAATATATTCCTAAAATATATTAATTGGATGGTGCTAATGGATTGAATCAACAAATTGTGACAATAAATTATAGAAGGTAATTCTGTTTAAATTGTAACCGGAAGACAAACATCTTGGCTGTATATAACTTGATTTTGAACAACTTAAGTTACGTTCCTTCGCGCATATTTTGTTCTATTTTTACTTTTAACCAATATATAATGTAGGTTATATATATGTTGTATTATATATTCGTTTGTAAAATATTTAGCAAAAAAAATAGATTTGGATTTGTTTAAAAAAAAAAATTTGGATACTTTGCATAAATGGGTAAACCAAGTAAAAAATTAAAATGTGCTGTCATAATTTGAGTCCACAGAGAATACTTATTTTAAAATTAACATTGAACATTTGGCCCCCACACGAACTATTGTTCAGTGGGGCCCATTATCTTGTTGAAGAATAAATAAATTAATAATTGACATAGGTACGCATTTGAAAAGTTATGAGTTATTCATTCAGTCGTACAACGTGAATTTCGTGTATGTTTTTCGATATTTATAACTAATGGTTTGACTACATTATCAGCATAATATTATGAATATGTCATTAATGGAAATATAATTATTATTATTTATATTATTTAATAATAATATTATTATTTTACATCAATAGATTTTATGATAACTTTAGATTAGTAAAATTTTACTGTAGTGTTTTAGTGAAATAATCATCATTATATCATTCAACCGTTTTCCACAAGCCAATTTTATTATCTTTATTTTTCCTTTTTTGTTTGAACATATTTACAACTTGACAATTACTTGTGATTAAGCACTGCCATTAGAGATGGGTTTAGTAGCTACAAATTAAATATACTTTTTAAAGAGAAATATATTGTTTTAAATACGCGTTCTTGATTAAACAATTTAATTAATAACAGGTTACTCAATTTAGGTGATAAGTATATAAATATTACAATTATGTTTGGAAACGTTTAGGAAAGTTGTTTAACGTACATGAAAGTAGTATGAAGTATTTGAACTTTAAATGTACCTACTATCAAATTAAGACCACATTTTTTTTTTACCTTTTTAAGGTAAAATATTCCCAAAAAATAGATTATATTAAACTTTTTTGAAAATATAATAATGTATTTGTTATTTATTTCACACAAATTCATATATTCTACTTTATTATATCTTATGTTTTGATTTTTGGGGTATAAAGTGGGTAACATAAAAAAACATTTAAAATATAATAATTTAAAATTTATTTCAGGTTATGAAAATGATAAAATAACATATCCAAAATAAAAATATGCAAGAGTATTTTCAACCCACTATTTGTTTATAATTTCTTCAATTTATGAAAACTTATGTCACATACCATTAAGTCCACGCTGTATACTGGTACATCAAACATAAAAATGTTTTAATGACATGTAAGTATCGTATTTTTTATTTTAGTTTTTCATACTTTCACTTTCATCTCATCTATTCCTTCTACTCATTTATTACAAGACATGGACGATAAATAATGTGTCATTTCCCTCCCAAAAGATTTAACAAACTTATTTCCAGGAATTAACTAAAAACACTGAGAGCTTCGTTCTCCGAACCGGTGTGTACACCACAATTCCCATAGACAATTATTCAGCCGCTACAGATTTCCTACAATGTTCATATAACAAAAAAAAATCTCTGTTTTTAATTCTTTTCAACCTCAAATAATTTATCGTGACACTTCGCCGCCGTATAATTTTAAGAGCGCACATTTTTCTCTTATGTGTTTTATTTCAGTAATTTAAAACTGTAATGTAGTTGATTTTTTTCCTTTCTGAAAGTTTCGAATGACTTTATTAATGGCTTTGATTTTTATTTTTTTTTTCTACGGAGGTAAGGAATATTTTAATTCCAAAAAGTCACCAGCTCCATCATTATTTATTTATTTAACGGAACGCTTGATATCTGAGTTCTTACTTTTATAATAGTTGTCTGGTTCTGAAAAAACAATCCTCTGATATGATCTGATAAACAAAATTAATATTGTTTGTCTAAATTGACAAAACAATTATTACAGTTGATTGAATTAAATAAAATATTATGAAACAGCCATAATCGTGACCAAGAGAAATTATGGAATTTATGAACTTATTTGAATTGATCAAAAATAGTGAAATGGTTTATTGATTCACTCAATAAAATATATATGATTATGTTAACTGATATTTATTCCTGCTTCGTTGAACTAAGTTGAATACTTTTATAAATAAATATACTGAACATAATATATTAATTGAAGAATAGTAATTAACTTTTTTACTAACATATGAGTGATAACAATTCAGTAGCAATAATTAATTTGATTAGGTAAAATTAATTTATGAAATTAATAAAACTTAATTACAATATTTATGAATTAATTTTTATTAAAAAATAATGAATAACAATAAAAATAACTTTTGTTAATATTTAATTAGTATCAAATTTTTACCTAAACTTAATGTTGTATAACATACAATATTTTTCAGAAATATGATTTTCAAATGACCAAAATACTTTTCGAATATAAAATATAAATACAATAAATTGCTTGTATTATTTTATTTTACTTTAGCCATATTTATTTTAATACCATATATAATATTAAGATATAAATTCATATTTTATATTCATTTTTTTTTAAGTTTTTGCAGTTTATTTTTTTAAATGTATACATTTATATTTGTAATGGAACTAATGACTCTTATTGTATAGTTTGAATTTCCTTTTATGTTATTATTTAATTTTTGCAGTGCAAATCGAGAGCTGCCGAGTTGCAGTGTTACATTTAAACAAACAGAATACATTTTTGAAAAATAAAAATAAAAACAAACTTTATATAAAGATCAATTGCATTGTTCCTAGTATTTTTAAATTTTTTTATTTGCTTATACATTTTAAAATATTTTTCAACCAACATACTAAAAAAAATGTATATTTCTGTTAATATCAGTGAATGGTTTATAGAAATAAAAATAATAGTCGTCGGCATATAAAATAATAAATTGAAATTGAGGAATTTTGATATCTTATCGAAAAGACTTTCCAGTATATAATTCAGCGATCAGTTTTTATGTCAACATAAGTATCAATAGCACATACAAACAATTTTGACAACTATGGCCGTTAACTGGGTCGAAGAACAGTATACTAACTGAAAACATACAACCGAACGGCGAGCTAAGGGGCGACGTTTGCCTCTGTTCGTCCTTTTCATACATATTGTGTGCACCCCGACCTCGTGTTTTTCCGTTTAATGTGGCATAACGGTAGTCATCAAAAATGTTATATCCGGATTTCCCGTTTTCTCTCTTTGCTAAGTCCGGTTACTCTCCGCTGCACGACATAGTTACACGCGATGTTTAGCATGGACTCCACAAATGTCTCGTTATACGATCCCTGTTATCGTTTCCTTCACATTTAACCGGATAGTCGGCAACCGCTACAGCGCTATAAGATCCCTGTTCCCGTTAATCCACTAATTTAACAAAAGCCTCATCTTCTCTTCTCGACCATCACCTTATTACTAAATAAACCAGCCACCAAAATGAACCAACAAATACACAAACACACACACCCACCCCACAATTATTAGATATTATTATAATATTATCATGTATTACATCAAACCAAGCGATTGTTCTTGAGTTTCGGTTCCGTCCACTGATGGCGGACCTACTATTTCTCAGATATAATCGAGTTAATGATATGAGTATCACAGAGTTATTTGTTATGTAAACTGACCTGATAGAACAAACAATGCCGATCCTTGGTGCATATTACGAAACTTAATACACGATACCTGCCAATTTATATATTTTTAATTTATAAAAAAATAAATATCTTAGGTTTCTTTTATATGCTGAATAACCTTACATAAACTAAATAAAGTAAAAATATCCTGAAATATATATTATAATATAACATAGGTATAGATTAACTTTAAAAGACAATTTTTCATACCAAATTTTTCTGTATTTGTATATTAATTTGTATCTATTGTTAAAGTCATGTAGGTATTTAGGTACCTAAATGTACAAAATATTGTTGTTAAAATATGTATCAACAAAAATTACTAAATTTTAATTTACATTTTAAAATTGATTGTCGCTAGTTCATTAATTGAATACCTTAATGAAGAGGTCTCCAACCTTTTTTTACGGTGGGCCAAAATTGAAATACGCTTTGGAATCACGGGCCAACATTACTGATGGAATATACCGGTTAAGAAATTGAAGAATAGATCAGATTTATTTAGAAAAATGAATGTTTGTTTATATATTTTTTTTATTTTATAACAAGTTTTTCTATTATAAGTTAGTACATAGTTTATTGGTATAAATGACTATTATAAGCTGTTACGAATAACACCAAAAGAAAAAAAAATAATTAATTAATTTTATTTAATCAATTCATTAAATTAAAAACAACGGAAACTAAATGAAAAAAATATAATAAATATATTATTTTCAAAACATTAATTAGCTTGGCAGGTCAGTGAAAAACCCTTGGTGGGCTGTAAGTTGGAGACCCCTACCTTAATGTATCTACTCATAATAAGGTGACTATTATTAAACATAATACTTTAAAAATACGGTGTATTCTTCGTTTTATATGTAGATAATCAATAAAAAATTGTATTTACTGAAAAACTTATATATATACTTATAAGTAGGTACCTGTTATTCTTTAGAAATATGAGCACAACTCTATCTGTTATATTCTCAGAATTATTTTTTACGATACATTAATATTATTATATTTGATGTATGGTATTAACATTTTATATTCAGGTGGATTGCTGAAAGTATCCTACGACATGGCAGGTCCTACGCGCTAAGTATAAAAAGAATAAATCGCCTTAAAATATACACAGATGCAAAACATACGCTAAACTGCCGGATAATTACAGCAAACAACACAATTCATGATCAAATTTCTCGAGAAAGCGTAGCAAATTTGTAAAAAAAAATAATAAATATTACTAATTTCTACTATGGCAACCTTTTATAAACATATAAACTTATCTTTAAAAGAAAAAAAAAGATCATTATAAAACCAATATGTTCCCGAAATAATTAGGTATCATAAAAAATGAGGGATATCCCAACAATAACACTCCGCCATATTCTATGTAAAAAATAACGCTAAGTATAAATAAAAAAATTGCTCTAAAAATTGTGATATCATTTTATAAGTAGGTAAGTGTTTGAACTATAGATATCATTTATGTTAAAATAATCTGCTTAAAAATTAAACTTAGCTTGGTGACTTAAGTTAAACATTTAAAAATACTATAGCATAATGAGGAAACAATAATATTATGGTCTACTATCATTGAAATAGGTAGTGTAATCAAGTGTCTTAAAGTCACCAAGCTAAGTTCAATTTTTTAGCAGATTATCTTAGCTTTTAGGATAAATGATATCTATAGTTCAAATACTTAACTATCTATAAAATTATATCACAACTTTCAGAGCCATTTTTTTATACTTAGCGTTTTTCTTTGACATGGAGTATGGGAGGGTTTTTGTTGGGATTGATTTTACAATGATCCGTGTTTTGTAAAATTGTTTTTTGACCGTCATTGTCATTTAGATCAGTAAAAATACTTTTTTTTTCACCTTAAAAGTGGTTTAAATACTGGAGGGAAGGTTTTATAAGTAAAAAATACTAAAAAGTACTTTTCATAATAATCGAGAACAAAAAAGAGACGATTATAAAATATATTTATAAATATTTAAAAATCGATTTTTGATTATGGTTTTAACTTGTAATTCAAAAATGTATAACCTAAATATGTTTGCTCATTGTATGGAATTTATAGACCTAAAACAAAATCAGATTTTTTCAAAAACAGGTTTCGCATAATTATATTGTATTTCTTAGTTTGCTATCAGAAACAGAAACCACACTCAAAGTTGAAAATCAAAACAATTTTTCTAAAACTTATCGAGTACGTATACCTACAAAATAAAATATATTCATCGCTTCGCTCAGAATCTAAAAATAATAAATACAAAACATAATATATCATTGTAAGATCAATACATTCATCGCTCCACTCATAATCTAAAACTTTTTTTTGTAAAGTAATATACATTTTTTATGATTGTTTGAATTTCAAATTTTGACAACAATGGCCTCAAACTTATAATAACGATTTATCTTCAAAAATAATTAATTGTTATTTGGTTGTAATTTAAAAAAAAATATTAATTGTAGAAACTTAAAACCTTCCATAAAATTACTAAAATAATAAATTGTTAATTGATAATTATTGCCAATTTATATTCAGTACCTATACACAATGCGAATTTGGAAATATCCATACTAATTTTAAGGTAGGTACTCAATATATATGATTTTTTTTCATGTTGTTTAAATTGTCTTATCATCATATTATTATTTATAGATACCTAATTTATTTAAATTAATATCCTAATCATTGCATACATTTTCCATTTTCCACAATTACGATGTACAAGTTAATGTTATTTTAAACTGTGCATAATTATTCACATTTCTAATAAATGTTAAATTGCCTATTATTAGAACAATGGCTGTTAATTTGAAAATCAATTTTTTTCAAAAAACATTTTTACAGCCAAAAAACTTCAACACATAATAGGTACTCGTGATTTTATGAATATGCAATTTGTATGGCTGGCCTGTTAATTAATAAGAGCTCGTGCATTGTGACAGGAGGTTGGCAAGAGGGTGGGTCTGAATAATGCACGCATTTTATAGTCTCACTCTTCTTGGCACATTCTTATTAATTATTCATTTTGTTCCGTAGTCCAAAACCATTTTTACTCAGCCTTTCTACTACACTCTTCCATCTTACCAAAGGATTTTCGTTCAAATCATATAAACTTTAATGGCTTTGTTATGCATGCATGGATTTTATGATTGTATTTGACCTCTATACAGAAGTATAATATAAAATGGAAGAAAAAATGTATCCCTAGCTATTATTATGTTGGATGAAATTATTAATTTGTTTAGTGTTAGAGAAAATTCCTATGTCTGAAATAAAAAATAAATCATTATTTCACTGCATATTGTAAAACATTTATACTTGCATATTATACTGTTAAAACTACCTTAAATATTATAGCCAAATGGTTAAAATAATAACAAAGATAAACAATTCATTGATTTAATGAATGTTTACACCTAATAATAAATTATTGTTCATAGTTTTATCAAAATGTAACATAATTTACAATGGCATTAGGTACAAATGAGAGTTCCCGAATAAAATATATAGGTTATTTGTATTAACTGACAACACTTTAAAATTATATAATTTAATTATTATTAGTAATAGACAAATTAAATGAACCAAATTAATTTTTACTATCATTAAATATAATTCACATTTATTTAAAAGTTCGAACTTATTGTGGTACAAAATATTCTATTGTTTTTTACTTATCCATCATAATATTGTATCCAATCAACAGACTAATTAATTATATAAACACGTATATTCTTTAGGTTTATTTTTGATGTTATATTTTGTAATAATACAACTATGATTTACATGCCATTTTTTTTAATCTATTGTTTTATTAATATTAAATTATGAAATATCAATTTTACTGTGTAGTGTATGAATTCAAGTTTATATATTTCATCACAAAATTGTTAATTAAATACACATTCAGTTCAACATCCCTGGCACTTGACAGTCAGGTATACAACCAATGACAAAAATGTGAATTTTGTTGGTTATTTTAGAAGTACATTGTTTATTATTCCTTTGGGGCACCGAAGCATCAGAATGAATAGGGAGCTTTTGGGTAAATTGTCCAGTGCAAATAATTCGACATAAACGGGTTCGTTATTTTGGTCAGCAGTCAACGGCACTGAATACACGTCAAGTGAGTTTAATTTCCAATGGTTTTGCTATGCGATTATCAGTTTAGCTACCCTTCGTTTCCTCTCACTCCTACTGTAGTCAAATTAATGCTACGTGGTCTGTTTCTGCATGAACGGATTCATATCCGGTCGTGCCGGCCCAAACGGTTGTTGTCGTCGTCGTCGTCGTCGCCACCGACGCCGCCGCCGGGGGGAACCAAGAATAATAAATTATAGTAATCTGCCATGTGTAACACAATCTGAAAACAAACGTTTACTATGTCGGAAACGTTTTATCTTGTTTCCAATCTACGAACAAATCCATACTTCAAAATTTGAAAATTAGTTGAAACTTCTAAAATATGTAAGAAAAATATGTGTGATTGTAATATTTTATTTATTTTTGTTATTGATTGATGTAGAAGTAAAATATTATTAACTAGGTAAAATGCATCTATATAAATATTCATACATCATAATATATATTATTATAGGTACAACAGAAAAAAACTTTTTCATTTGTGTATGCAAATTCCACATAGACCAATGTTACAATACATTGTTAATAATCTAAATTAAGTGAAAATAGTTGTTGAAAAAATTAAGTTTAATTTAGTAGTAATAAGTTAAGAAAATAATAAGTACCTATACATATCTTAAAAATTTGTTAAGCATTAGATCAATATTAATGTATACATGTCGTTATCCATTTAACAAAACACTATTGTTTTAATAAAATATTTTCTAAATATTTTTATAGCATCTAATGTACCTAAGTATTTTTAGATTCTGAGCGAAGCGATGAATGTATTGATTCTACAATGATGTGTGTTTTTTATTTTATTTTTTTTTTTATTTTTGTGTCTGTTATCACCTTTTAGGACAGTAAAAGTGCTTGGATTTTCTTCAATAGTAACTTTTCTGATAGGACAAGCGACGTGAAAAACAAAAGAAAAATTAAGGAAAAACGGGAATTTTTACGCAAAATCTGTTTTCGAGAAAATCGATTTTGGTTTTTGGTGTAACTCTAAAACAAATGACCGTAGGGACATGAAATTTTGACTGAATGTTTATATTAGCATTTTCTATACACCATAAAATTTACAAAATATTTTGACTCTTTTTGAGCTGTTTACGGCCATTGTCAGTTTTAAATTTTTTTAGTTTTTTTTTCTATAAATATCAATAAAATTTTATCTGTTGATTAAAAAAGCTTGAAAATTTAATAGAAGGCACCTAGGTTATTGTTTCAAAGGCAGATGAAAAAAATTAAAAATCCTTAGTCACAGTTTTTAATTATAAGCATTTAAAGTTCAAATTTTGACAAAATACGGAAAAATCACGAAAAATAGCAAATTATTTTGAGTTGAGAATTCATAAAAATTTTTCTTTTTAAATCTAAGATTTGAAAATGTAATATAAGATTACTCATAAGTTTGTCTACCTTTATCAAAAAAAAAATGTCTAGAAGAAACTTAAATTAAATTTTTATGAGCGTCTGAAATTTATATTTTTACAACATTTGATATTTACTCGATTTCTCATGTAACAATTTTCTTATTTTATTGTAATTAAAAAACGAATGACTGTAGATACTTGAAAATTTCACTGAATGTTTATATTAGCATTTTCTATACACCATAAAATGTTGAAAATATTTTGACTCTTTTTGAGCTGTTTACGGACATTGTCAGTTTTCAATTTTTTTAGTTTTTTTTTCTATAAATATCAATAAATTTTTATTTGTTGGGTAAAAAAGCGTGAAAATTTAATATAAGGCTCCTGATATATCGTTCTAATATAGAAGTTGAAAAATATTAAAAATACATAGGCACAATTTTTTTTTATAAGCATTTAAAGTTCAAATTTTGACAACATTTATCAAATTTATAATTTATTAATTATTTTGTGGTTAAAAATGTATAAATTTTTAACTTTTATGGCTAAGGATTGAAAATTTAAAACAAGGCTCCGAGTAAATAGGTTATATATAAATTACTTTATTCACAATAATAATATCATCAAATATACTTGGTAAAATCATAGGCTGACTGACCGTTTTCGCTCAGAATCGTTTTTCTTATACAATGATATTATATCATTGAATTCAAATTTAACACCATCCATTACAGTGACCCACTTGTAACCTACTGTACAGCAGAGCGACATCCACTTATCCACCTTTTTATTTTCTAATTTATTATTTAAATAAGTTATTTTTCATAGGTAATTTTGCTGTATAGGAGGTACTGTTGATGGACTGTTTTCCCCCCTCAAGACATTCAAGTCATTTTAATTACTTATGTTATCAAATTTACTTATTGTACAAATTGTATAGATTGTAAATATGCTTAAATAAATTAAATAAATAAAAAAAAAAAAAGGTAATTTTGCAAAAATAATCTTAGAAAAAAATAAGTTAAACATAGAAAAGATAAACTTTTATCAACAGATTATTATAAATATAAATAGTTGCATGCAGCATTGTTTGTTATACCTCTTGAGAACTCTTTATTAAAATTACTTTACAAGAGTGTACTTTTAAAATTAAATAATAATTTCATTTTTGTTCATCCACTTGTAAAATGTGTGGTATATAATTATTTATATACACGTTAAAATATTATTTTACCAATTAGAATTAAACATGATAAATACAAAGATATTTAAAAAAAATATGATTTTTTTTTGGCTGTTAAATGATTTTGTTTTAATTCAATTTAAATTATTTATATAGGACCTGGTGTGGTACGGTGGTTGGCCGCAGTCGTTGTTGTGTGCTGCAGTCAACCATCGTCCAGCGTCGCTAACCCCCGGATGGGTGACCACTCGAGTATTTAGCGACGAATCCTCGCCTCACATATAAACGTGATGCTTCCAAACTCATAAAAAAAAATAAATATATATTTGTATTTTTTTTCTCTAATATGGAACTGTTAAGTATTGGCTACAAAAATAGGTTAATATATAACTGTACCATAGTAAATTATTTATTTAAAAACAACATTTTTTTATTGCGAATAAAGTTTGAAAAAAAATGTATTTCAAGTGGTTTCTATATTTTGTTGTAAGTACAAAAACAAATGTAGAACTTTGGATGATTATGTAAAAATGGAACAAATAATAAAAACAGTTCAATATAAAATACGATATTGTGTTGAACAATTATAAAAGAGTACCTATGCTACAAGGATACATAGCTATATTAAATATCATAAAATGGTTAAAAATGGCTATTGTAATTTGATAACATTTTTATGAACTTGTATTGAAAAAATTTTAACGGAGATTCAATGGCAAGCCATTGCTTTCATGAAACTGTATAGGTAGTAATGTTAAGGCTTTTTGAAATTATTATCAAATTGTAAAATTTTTAAAAATAAATATTAGAAGTATATATAGTATAAGATAACTTGATCTTGAAAAACGTATGGACTCATAATATGATTATGACAAAACACCTTTAAAATGTAAAATGCTACGATGATGAATATAGGCAAAAATATACGGGCTGATTTATAAATGGTCATTTTTTGTTTAATGGTATATCATTTATGTAAGACATAATAAAATCAGTTAAAATTAAGCTATAGACATTATAAGTATACAAAAGAAAACTGTTTTTTTATTTGTGTATTACTCCTTTAAAAATAATTAAAAAAACTTTTTCCTGAAGTTTTTATTTTTTGAATATCTATATACGAATAATGCAATATGATACATTATTTATCTATTATAATTTAGGACCTTACAATTTACATAATGCCAGATACCATTGTTTGGTTTCATTAAATTATTATCATTATATTAAAATTAATTTATCTAAAACTCAATTCGACAACACACATATTTTATCCCGTGAAATTTTAAACAAAACTAAAAAGTATAAAATGTATTAAAAATTTAAAACAATGATGTACATCTATCACAAAAATGAATGGAGAATTTCTGAAAAATATTACCCAGGAGAAATAACTCTATAAGTATCCATTCATATATGTAGGGGAATGCATTTTCCTAATTTGACTGTTGGTGAACGGCACGATAAACATGATTTAAACCACTTCAAAATTGAGTTAGTAAAACTAATACTCTCTAACTTTCTGAATAATAAATCATGAATCCCAGTGTCAAATACTTTACTAAAGTTGATATTTACTATGTTAACATAATCATAAGAATCAACAGATTTGAACACCTATCTAGCACCCAATTGACAAAATAAAGTATACAGTTTATTTGTTTTAGGAAACTGTAAACATTTTATGTACCTATACTTTTATTGAGTAAATACATAGTGCATACTATTATGAACATTCAGATAGAACTTTTGTTTATGATTAACACAAGCCATCGTATAAATTAATAACTATAAATCAATTTGAGTGTATTATTTATTGAGATTGCTCAAAATACCTTCATTATGTATTCAATTTTAATAACATACAAATATGAATAATATTATATAATATTAATATTCAATAATACAATTATAATATACAAACCGACTTTGTTGTAACATTATTAAATGTATTGGCATATTATTGTTTCAACTTGAAAATGTCTTTTTAATAATTTACATTTAGGTACCTATCTAAATAGTAATGCTTAAATATAAATATAATATATTTTATATAAAAAATATATATACAACAGTATAAATAGCAATAAAATATAGGTAGGTATACAATTATTATTACATCTAAAATGTTGAACTTATTTTGGAAAAAAAAGAATCAATAATTTTGTCTTACATTGATTTTGATGTAGTTTAGCCAATTCATATACAATTACAATTAATAATATCAATATCATCGAAGGATCAATTACAAAATATATATTTAATTATATTACAATTATACCTTAGTAAAATAATTAAAATGTCTCGGATGTGAAATCGTTTGTATGTCAAATGTTAGCAACACTGTTGTGAAACAGGATATGTACACGCATATAGAGTGATACGAAAAAATTCAGATTTTTTTATAGAACAATATGAGAAACAACCAAAATAATTATTTTACGAGTTCGTTTTTGTTTGTTGTCATAACATTCATGGACGAGGGTATTCCCGCTATCGTGAAAAGGGATTTTAATTGCATTTACCACTGTGGTATTAGATATTTTCACCGCGTTTGAATCCACCACCACAACCGCTGTCTTTTTTTTTTAAATTTTTAAATTTTTATTTTATTTTAGTTGTTCTTTGTACTCCGAACTATAGTGTTATTATTGGTCCTGCCAACGTCACCGCTGAAAATACCTCTACCGCCCACATGAAAAAGGCGATATCAATTATGTCACGCAGGTTGTTTAGTCATTGTGGTGGCATGGTTGGGGGGAGGGGGCTGAAAGCAAACTGTCCCTTGCCACCTACCACCACACCGGTGGATAATTGACACTATGCATTACTATGGATTAAATTTACTGATGTTTTGTTGCACAAAAACCACTAACCACTGACAGAGGTCCACGATATTGTGTTATTGACTTCAGTGCGAGACAAAATGTTGTTGAAATTAAAACGTTTACCCTAAGGGATGGGCAGCTCATTGTGTGGGTGGTAGAAAACCAGAGGGGAACCAATCAACCGAGCAAAGTTCGAACACTGTAGTATTCGCTACTATCTAAATATATACCTCCCCACCGTTAGTCAATGTTGGTGGAACTACCACACGACCTCATTGGTTTTAATTAGCGACGGGAACAATAGGATGCAAATTTTGTGCAAGCCGTTACCACCACCTCTGCTACCACTTCGGTCGTCGCTGATCCGAATCCCCACAACCGATTTACCACCTTTGGGAATGGTCACCGGTTAATTGGCTTTCTGCTTAAAATCGAACTGGTCTTATTCGAATCAATTAATTCTGACATTAAAAAATAATAAAATATTTCACAATATTTAAAAAACTTATTGATTCTCTATAATGAAAAATAAATAATAAATATGTAGTACCTATTAGAGATTTCATTATGACCTACTTGTATCAATTACCTCATTGTAGGGTAGAATTATATTAACATTTGAGATACTTGTGGTAAATCATTACATTTTATGACAACGATTCTATTTAAGGATTATAAATTACAAAAGCGTTTTTCGAATACTTTAGATATTTAATACGCCAGATTTCTAATATATCTTCAAGAAAATGTATGGTTCACGATTCATAATTGTTTTTTTTATGCAAATGTTAATATTATGTGTCCTTGAAATAGCATGATTTTATGCACAGTTTCAATATATTATAATTATTATTATGATAAAAATACAAATATATGATGCACTATATTATTATTTTACTTTCTTATAATTTTTCAAACTTAACTTGATAGTTATTTAAAAGCCACTAGGTAATTTAGTAATAATATATGTAAAATTAGTATAATTAAGTAATTGTTCTGGATATAGTATAAGAATAATGATTTTAAGTCTCATATAATGATATTCTGCGGAAAACTTTGTAACTACCTACCTAGTATAATACTGTTTTCTACTTACACATTATAGTAACCTGAATTTGCACTTTCATCAGATGTTTAAAGTTTAAACAGTTTTCTTAACTTTGGGTTGGTATTCTATATTTGTGCTAATGTAAAATAGTAATATAACTTTGTAACTTTTTTTTAACAGCCAATTGAATATTAAATTCATAAGGTATATATTTTAATACATAAAGGTGATTGGTGAATGATTGAACAAACTAATATAATATTATAAACTACTAAACTAGGCCGCATACATGTTCAACAATTATTGGAACTAATTATAAATTAAAAAATAAAATAAAATTTTAATTTCTTAGCCATAAAGACATTACAAGATAACATTAAGCCAAAAAAAATAAAAACAAAAAAATGTGAACATACTATAAGTTAGTATACTTTTCGTAAGATATTTTTAACTTTACATAACGATTTGATATTTCATATGAACAAAATGAAAAATATCATTATTCAACTGAAAGACTCTTAAATTGTTGGAAAGTAATCATATGAAAATTTGTTTGACATGTCCCAACATGTTTTTAAACTTATATTTATATATATATTATATATACGTAGGATCACTCATTCACCCTTTTAAAAACATATTAAACACATTTCTTGTTATCCTTGAAATTGAATTTGAAAGTTTAAGCATGAAATTAAAATGTCACGTGGAAAGAACAACTTTAGAAAAGTGAGATTACTAATTCATTTATAATCCAATTACATGCGTTTTAAGAAAATTAATCTTGTTTGTTAAATACTAAATTGCATATGTACACGGGAATTAAAAACTTTGGAAAGATTACAGTTAAATACACATATATATATATATACATACTCATATATTAAAGTGTGTAAATATTTTTATGATAATATTTTTATTTTTTCATTATTGTGTACGGGATATTATTTTGAATTATTTCTAGTTTTTAAGAATTATTTCAAAAGATTCTATGTCAAATCAAAAAATAAAAGTATACACGATTCACGAGAAATGTTAGACAATGGTATTTATATTTACAAAATTAAACAATATTCGTAACATATAAGATTTGAAATTTTAACGCAAAATTTTATTTTATTTTGAGCCATGGAAAACTTTAAGAAGGTCGTGTACTTAATAAATATACTTTGGCCATAGTTTAATTAATATTTTGGTGTTCTCAAGAAATTACAAAATATTGATCATAATATTTCTATACATTAATAATGGCCTCCCTATAAGTCTACACAAAAACCTTGTTCTTATAATTGAATACTGTGAAAGTATAATTTAATATCTAGTGCTTATTGCTAATTAATTATGATAAATTAATTAATAATTATCTAAAATATTTTTATGTCAATCACCTATAAAAGCGTAGGTATTTTGCGTACGAGATAATATATTTTTTTTGACAGAAGCTGCTTACGTCAATGTGTAAAGCATTTATTTATTTATTTTAACATGTACTTCATAAACTAAATGTATGTTTACAAAATACTTTTAAAGAAATTATTTACATTTCGTAAACTGTTTTAGTACAGTTATTTTTAATCAATACAAGTATATAGGTGCTACAATAATTGTCTAATTGATTTCACTCGTGTATTTGAAATTTGAATAATATGTCAATAATAATTATCAATCTAAAACAGTTGAAGAGCTTGTTAAAATTAATGGAAATGGTAATTAATGCATAATAATATATAATATTCTGTGAAATGTAATCAGTACAGAATCGAAGAAGTTCCCAAAATGTGGTAGGTAAAAGGTTCTTTAATAAAAGAAAAATCCGAGACATCTAGTTTCAATTCTCTCAGACATTTCCGTCATTTTGAATGTATTGCCAACGATTCGTAACCAGTTAAGTCTATTAAATTACAGGGTTTCCGTTACCTAGTGATTTTTGTACGCTTTCTGAAATGACAGTGATGTCCATCCTTGTTTGAATTAAAATAAATTAAATATGTAGTTTATTCGATATATTGCATACATTTATACTCAACCTCACGAAGTTCAGATAATATGTTTTAATTTGCGTACGTTTTACTTTTTACATAGTATTTCACGTATGTAGGTAACTTAATATTTTACTACGGTTTCAAAAACCGAGTAAGTGGCAAATGCTGTATAGTAGGCATGTAATATGTACCTCGTCATTGAGTAGGTAATGAAATTAATGTGTTAAATTTGAATTCAACTTTTGGCTTAGCCATCGTTTATAATATATCTATTATGTTTTAAAATTATAATAATATGTTTAGAAAAAAAAAAAATGGTTATTCCCATAGATAGTTTATAATTAATGTCAAATCAATATTCTTAAATTTGAATATGAGTTTAACACGTAATTTTATTTACGATTTATTTTGAAAATCGCATTATGTGTAGACAGTTATAATTTGAGGAGGTACCTAATACTGGTGTTTTTTAAATTTCTAAGATTTATTTTTATTATTAGAGCATAATTCGTTGTTTTATGATTATCCAATTTTGTCTCACATCATTCTTACACCATTATAATATCCAACAGAAACAAAATTTTAGGTTCAAAATTATAAAAATAAAAACATTTTCAATAATTTATGTTTACTCATTCAATTATGGTTTAAAAAATTTTTCCTTGTGTATTTGCATAATATTTGTAATATGGTATAATATACTAACTGTATAAACTATATAGTATACCTATAAAGATATTAACTGTGTATTCTGAAATGAAAATCGTATATTTTATTCGATATTGTTAGGTATTTATGGATTATTAAGTCGATTTAAGATAATTTCATGGTACAAGTTTATTGAAATAGATGATAAATAACAAAAGTTGGTAGTGTTATCTACTTATCTGGGTTTCCAAAGTTTAATCTTGTTGATTATTTTTACAACAAATAGCTTAGGTGTTAAGTTACTAATCTATAAACTTGAATCACAATATTGCCTTGAGATATGTTGTTATAGCATTTTCGTAGTCTAGTATAGTTTATCCTTCTTATTTGAAAGCGTAATATACCTCGTGGCAGATTTTGTCTCTGGATACACACAGCGCACCAGACCAACCATTATTGGGGACACATGCAAGGGAGAGTGGTTTGATAAAATTGGTCGAGGCTTATCAAGATCTTGACACTTTCTCGTAAAATATTCAATATAATACACGTAAACTTCCACAAAACGTATTACATAATTTTAAAGATACCTTAAAATATTAGTTAGGTATAAGTTATTGTTTATTTTACTTACCAAGTTTTCAAATCCACGCATATAAAACACAAAATATGGTCTCACATTTGTTCGTCTTGGTTTAATTAGCGTGGAACTGCACCTGAAAATGGCGCAAATTTAATTAATTTACTCAGTCAACATATATGAAAGATAGACATAAACTAAGACATGTTGCTTTTGAAAGGTAAATGCAATTTATGACTTTATATTGACGGGCCGGAAAAGTGGAAATTTCTCCATGGTAAATGAATTATAAGATAGATGAAATGAAATTATCGTTACAAGTACTAAACACCATACGTAGGTGTTATTTTAAAGTATGACAAAATAATATGGTTTTAATATAATACAATATTCCAATTCTAACAAAAACACAATACTCAATGTTTTAAGATAATAAGCAATTCACGATTGCAATAATTCAATTTAATTTACTTTAACTATTTAATACATATTTTTTTTCAATTATTCGTGCATGGAAATTTTTAATTTGCATGGTAAATTAAATATAAAATAATTTAAGATGCTTATTAATGCATATCGCAATATTATGATAAAAAACGTAAATTTAAAAAAAATTAAAATTAAATAATTTTGCAATAAATAAAATTGAATGTGACAATTATCATATTGTACTTTGTAATTATGTTAATTCTTTTAATATATTTTGAATATTTTTATGAACTATGTTTTATAATTCATTTTTTTATAGTTAAAAATTAAACCTGTAAAATGTATAAGATAACAGTTTTGGTTCTGAAAATAATTACATTTAACTACTTCAATTGTATTTTTTGATCTTAATTTAAAATATTTTGAATCAAAGTAAATAATTCTTTTTTCAACTCAATATTGTACAATTTTTTATATTATTGAAGTTTGGTTTTTTTTATAACATAATAATATATAAAAAATATTACAAATAAAATATGTCACATTAATACATTTATTGTTATAACATTTTTTTATTTTTTTATGACTCCAAGGATTTACCTGTTATATGAATTTAAAGTATTCACTCGTTTTAATGGTTAAATTATAGTCAACAGATAGATATTTATATTTATTTTAGTTTTCCATATAAAAAAAAAATAATAATAATTTAAAATACCTAAAACAATATTATTTTATGACTTTTTTTAAAAATCATTGAAATAAACATTGTTTTATTACACTTTTATGAATTCACTCGAATAATAATATGAGTACCTGTTTTATTATTATAAAATTACGTTTAAAATCAAAAATATAGGTTGCAGTGGTTTTACTAATCAAAAATAGACGAATAAAAAGCGAAAGTAATCCAGAAGATTATTTTATATAGTTTTTATTCAAATATGTGATGATATGTGCACGATAACGATATGATAAAATATTATTTAGACAATAAACATTAATTATGTATTCGCCATCTTCCATAGTTCCATGTATACTAGTATCATTCTAAGAAACTATAAATTATTCCATTAAGAATTGCCTGGATGCCTTTATTATACTTATGTAAATCTAGTTTCTTAATAACAGACCTTAAAATTGAATGGTTAATGTGAATATGTGACGCTCACTTATTGCCATTGTGCTTACCCATTGTAATTGTTTCATAACACTACCTAATAACATTGTCGGAATTAGAAAATTGTATTTTATTCTGAATAATGTGCACAATATGTAGGTAAATTGCATATTTGCATATTATGTTTAAGCTTAAATTGTACCTACATCAAAGTCGGAATTATATTCTGTTTATATTATGCCACGCTAATGCTAATATTACGATATTTTCTTTTCAATATATACCGTTGGGCTTATACAACTCTTCGAATAAAATGATATACCCACCATACTTGTATTATTATCTAACCTATGTGGCTGTCTTGATAAAATGCTGAAAAGTATGAGTTATAACTGCATACAATTTATAAAAGATTATGTTTGTGGTGAAGGGTTTGGGTGGAACAAACTAGGGTTTTTGATGCGTTATATTTATGTGGTTATGTCGAATTTGAAAAGATAATGAATTTTCGCATTTAAAAAACGAATCTCAGCACTGTTGAAATCCATATAACATATTTCGTTAAAACTAGATTTTCTATATTTTTCAAACATTTTGTTAGCAATTTATCTTTACACTTGGGAAAACTACTGAGAATATAAAAGAATTACTCGTTTTAAGTAAGAAGTGATCTAAATTAAAAACAAATACCAGGGAAGTTTATCTGCTGTATAGTAGGTTTTGAGTGAACCTCGTCATTGAGTGTGTTACTGTAATGAATGTGTTTAATTTCATTGTTAACACGATTCTGAGCATAGACGGTGTGTCAGATTCTATTTGTAATGATATTTTATAATTTATTTTTCTATTTGTAATACGGCAGGTGTAACTGATTTTTTCCAAACCATAATCACATATACGAAATTGTATTATGTAATGATTGGTAATTATTATAAAATTTCATAAATTTTTATTATCAACTAAAATGGTTGTACCGATATATAAATACAATTATTACACTATACTGGTCAAACAATCGTTGCTAGAACCAAATGTTTAGTAAAAAAAATATTTTATTCCTTAACAGAATGGTTTTAAATGAATGTCAAATTTATATTGTTAAGATATATGAATATGAGTTTTTGATTTATAGGTAATTATATTTATAATTATTTTTTTTAATTGAGTTTGTAATTTATTTTATTAATACTTGCAAATATTTAAATACAAACTTAGTTTTATCATGTTCTTTGTTCTTTGTTCGATGTAATATTTAAACATTTTTATGAATGATTTAAGTACTTGTTTAAAAAATGACTTCACTTCATTCAAATGAGCTCCATTTAGAATTGTATTTCAAAGTGATTATTTTTAGATACTCTTAAATTTAAAATACTTAAAAGGTATAACACAATATAAATGATGCATAGATAAGATAGAAATTGTATAACGAGTAATTGTTCAAAATGGGTAACATCTTCAATTCTGTACTAAATAATTTGGCTTCCAAAATATAATTTCCACAAATATAATTTCCGAAGTATGTATTGAACAATTTATTAATTATTAGTTTTAGTTTTATTCATGATAAGTTTATATAGCTGGTCGTGTTTATATTCCTTCAAATTATCCAGTCTAGTTATATGATATATTTTATACAAGTTCCGTCGAGAGTCTAGTTAGTACCTACCTACATATTATGACAATCAAAACTTTATTTTTCATGGTAACTTTAGCCTGTCTGCTATGAATTGGTCTGTATATTATATACTTAATTAATATTTATGCATATTCATCATATACCGGTCATAGAATGCTAATTGTTCCTGTCCCCCGATATAATAGTATTTATAATTTTTTTCAGGTCAACAGTGTTTTCTAATGATGTTTATGACCCTGTGGTTCCTGAAGATCGGTATCAGGTTACATCAGCTATTGATTACTATCCAATCGTCAAGTTTTCAATACTTCAGTTGCCACAATTTTATTTTAGTTTCGGCGAATCAGATAATTTGTACATTTCAATTTTTACCTCTCAGTAAATTAGATAGATGAAATTTCTTAATTTAATATGAATTTAGCTACCCGTGTCTCTTATCATATACCATCATAAAGTCGTAGAAATCGTTTCACAAGTTAACAAATATCCCGCTGTACAAGGCGCAAGTAATATCGCATCTAGTATATAAGGCAGTTAACTAAATAAAATTGTAATTCATAAATTTCATAGTAAATTATGATATCATTACATAATATCATAAATTCATTAACGTTGAATTAGTTCAATATACTGTACAGTATGTCATTATATAAACCAGCGACTCTCAAAATTGTTGGTTAAGCGTGCGAACCACAAATTATGTAAACAGTTTTTAGGCCCACACTTAATATATAGGTATAAAAAATAAACACGCACAAATAAGACGATAGAAGAAATATAGACGAGTATAAAATCATATAAAAATCTCGATGTTGATGTCATTTAAAAGTTGATGACCAATCGCGGCCCAGTACCACATTTCTCCTGGCCTATGGGCTGGAAACTACTTATATAGACTGACATATATAAAATAAAATCAATCTTTAGTTGCTATACTGACCCAAAAAACATATTTAGCAGTGCTCGTGGCCTTTTTTTGTAGTTGAACACTTTTGACTTAGGATTAAGTTGTGATCTCAAGTATTTCATAGCAGTTAGTATTCACATACGCTAGAAGTATTTTACTTTCTACTAAGAAGTAGAATGTAAACAAGGGGTGTAACGTTTGAATAGTGTATACTTTTTGTTTTTATAAGTGGTACCTAGTTGTATATTCGAAATAAATTACAAGTACTAACACACAAGAGTCACTAAAATATAACTAATATTATCACAGCAGAAAAACACTGATGTTACACGTATACAACGTATATTGTTCACTAATCAGTATGGATATCTACAAACAACTTTATGACAATACTCAAAAGATAACTGCTATGATGTGTAATAATTTATAACTGCTTATCTATATTATGACGTAACGTTGGGAAGTTCACATTTTATAGATTCCATATTCTATTGTTGATAATTTTCTATTTTGCGATATTTTTTTACCTCGGAATTTTTTCTGCGACATTATGTCATTGATTCGTTTACTATGTATGATATGTTGCACTTTTAAATTTTGACGTGGGTTTCTTGTGTTAACTTTTATAGGTCTAGTTTACCTTCTTGGTTTTTGGAGGACTTGATTGATGTCATATTTTCAAAGAAAAAGACTAATGTAACCTATATCGCGTATCCCACGGGATTATCGTAATTTTTCTTTGATTTGTGCAAAATAAAAATGTAGATATATGTCAAATCAATGTTTCAAAAAGTTAATTGGAATTACTGAATCAAAGTGTTGTCATAATCCTAAACACTTATAGTATTTGGATTTTGGAAACGGAAATAAGTGGAGCAGAGCTATTCCTAAAACAGATTATGTGAATCACTTATCAGTGCTAATGATTAAGAAGTTACAGTTCTTTTTTCAAAACATTTCAGTTATTGTATATCTTTAATAGTTATTGTTTTATAAACTTGAAGCGTAATTACACTAGTTTTTTTAATGAATTGTGAGTCACAATTGTAAAATTAAAAAAAAATATATCAACCGAAATTAGTGTTTATTTGGTGCGATAATAATTTTTAGTTATGGTAAACGTAAAACATAAATTATCTTTTTTGTAATGGTATCTTCTCAAAACATAAACTAACAAAGATGATATTAATCAACATATTATATTGGACGTACTTTATTTAATAAAATATAGATCACGTTTATATGTTTTTTTTTCTCAGTCTTACAGGGTAGTAATTATTTTTATTCTATTTTTGTTAATAATATCTAACATGCTAATTTTTGTCCACGATCTGAAACTACTTTAAGTCATTAAAAGTGCCAATTATATTCTTCAACCTCTCTGTGAAATTAATTATACATAAATATTCATGATCGGTGCGAAGTGCATTAATTACATTAGTTACAAAATGTAAATTAGCTTTCTTTACGCGGTCAAGATCTCCAATATCTTCTTCACGGGGGAAAAAGAGTAATGCAATAATACGCTGTACCTATGTATAATTAGATGATTTAGATGATGATATACCTTGACTAGCTTTCTACATTTAATAAACCTTTCAATAGTTACCTATATCTAACTTGAATAATATAATTAAAGGTATAATAATACAATAAACTATGAACAATTTATATTTTATTATTATTTATATTCTATTAAGTACCTATATACAATCTGATGGACTCAACATGGTTCAATAACTAATAATATAATTATTAAATATAATTCAGAACGGACGTGAACTTTTGAATATACCACTCTCTGGAAGACCCTAAAAAACGTTACCCTAGACAGTCTTTGTGAGTAAATTGTGTCTATTGTGATTTTTAAATAATATGCATCCCTAAACCTCAACATTTTGGATTTCTGACTCCTATGGATAGCAAGTATCATATGTATTTCCATGCTCATTTCAAGTTTTTCGTTTTTTATAAACTAAATATGTATTAGTTTTAACTGTTATACTCATAGTTTATAATACTTTAGTGATCATTGACCATTAATATAATAAGAGTGATTTAACTTTTTTAAAGTTCACAACTTCGGAACACTCCTAATATTGCCTAATATTGGGAGTAA
Source organism: Metopolophium dirhodum (assembly GCF_019925205.1). NCBI lineage: Eukaryota > Metazoa > Arthropoda > Insecta > Hemiptera > Aphididae > Metopolophium > Metopolophium dirhodum. Next base: position 20,483,795 of record NC_083562.1, read on the forward strand.
CGTATCAACGTAATGTACTGTGATTGAACCTATTATTTTAACATTATTTAATATGGTTAACATTTTCGATATTCACCTCTTGAAGTGTACGTTATAGTGTTATACGGATAAGAATGAAACCATCGACAACATTATTTTTTTATTAATTTATCTTATTTGAAAAGTGAATTATTAGAATATAAGATATCTATAATATACCAATGGCTCTTAAGTCGTTTGAGTAGATTTACTGGGTTGATATAGTTAGATGATAAGATTTTGATGAGAAGGTTCTGATAATAGGTAAGGTGGTTACGGGATTTTTTTTGTATAGTAGGAAGGTGGATTCTGAAATAATATTAATATGTAGGTCGAAACATATCCCGTGAAGCTAACATAAGAAAACAGGAAAACATAGAAGACTACTCTGTATAGTGTAGGTATAATACTATAAAATATAATAAACAAAATAACAAACAAAAAGTGACTGTACCTGCAGGTTAAATGGATCACCCAACATAATATGAAGTATTAAAGATACTTGCATAACCATCAGTTATAAAAAAAAAAAATATATCTCCCTTGACTCAAATCTGCTTTTAATTTTATAAACTACGTGTAACTTTGGTATTGATAGAAGAGACTATTATAGAGGGTTTAAAAGTGCTAACGAGACTGATTTAATGAAAATGCATGTTCAGAGAAAAACGAACAATGGGCTTTACTGAATTGAATAAAAGTAGCACGCATTGTAAATTTATTTTTTCTTATTAAAGATATATAGGTAGCACAGTGAAAAGACAGTTACTATTACAAAGCTAATAAAAGCTTAAAAATATGCAACTTATCTTCATTTATTTTTAGTATGATAGAATTAAAAATTGCAAAAAAAGTGAGATATATCGTAGTTGAGTGGGCCGTTGAGCCGAGTCTTTAAATTTCAAATCGACAATCAGTCATTGTATTTGAAAAACGAATCTATGTTTGACTCGGTTAAAACCAAATTATTTTTTATGAATGATTTTTGATTTAAAAATAATGTATGATAAACATATTATAATAATATGAGGAACAAATAGGTATATGAGCAATTTACTTTCACTTGTGAATTTTTTCCAGACATTCAAGTTATGCTTTTTACGCGTGATTTTTATTACATATTTTAATATATAATATCTATATTTTAATATAGATTGTACATATTATTTAAAATATGTAACAGTAAAAAATAGTAAATTCATTTTTTTAAGCTTATAAACAATTATAGTAAAGTATATTATACTCTTTTAAAATTAAATTATGAAAAATATTTTACTAAAAAAAATAATTTGAATATCCTTTGTAATAGTTATTGAATTACTTCGAGTATAATCTAATACATAACTAAATGTATTTATTAATTTTTAATTATTGTGAATATACTTGGAATTCCTTTTTTTCTCTTGTAATTTAAAAAAAATTAGTAACCCGTTTGTCATGGCATCTGTTTTATTTAAATACCTTTTTAGCGAACGCTTTTTAATTTTTTGATGATCGATTAAAGACATATTTAGTACATCATCTGAAATATATTTCAGCAAAATATTTCTTTTAAATAAAAATACTTATAATACTCCAGTACATAATTTACATATTATTTTTATTGTTACTATTATTATGCATAGTATAATTATTATATTATAATCTATTATCAGCATGATTTTTATTTTAAATTATCATAGTTAAATTATGATGATTAACTTTGATAATATTTTTAGTTATATTTTTTTTTAAATCTATGTATAAAATAAAGGTATAACTTACCATGAAAATATATAACCGAATTGAAAATAATTACATTTTACCTAAACTACACCACCTACTAGTTAAAATTAAATATAATTAATAATTAATAATCTTGATGGTAATGTGAAATATTTAAGTTGAATTAGTACACCTATATTGAATTAATTATATAATATGTATTTTATAGTTTTGACGTCGTACATGTTGATAAAATTTTAAAAGTATTACATTGTTTAATATGTTACCATCGTGTATTTTAATGATGAAAGTGAAAATATAACATATTTATATTTGTGAATTATTATTTTTTTTGTCTCTAAAAGTTTTATGGTAAATTTTTTTGAACATCGAAGTGGAACACAAGAGAAAAATCATTAATGAATATTATTAACCGAATTAAATTAAAATTTTATTTTTATATTTCCTACTAATATTTTTTTTATAATAGTTAGTCGCAACTAAAATAATATAATATGTATAGTGTATACGTATATAAATATACAATATATACGTATTGTTATTTTATTTAAATAATTTTCAATAAATTATTGTAATCTGTAATCAGTTTACACCAATATAATAACAACAGGCAACTATAGTATATATACAAATAGAAATGTCGTTCGAGAGTCTCTTGAATATATTTTCCTGCAGAAATTCATTAGTTTTCGCCCAAGAGAATTATCTGACGTCCATTGCATCTAGTATGAATAAATTGTATACCCAACGATGAAAATTACATCATAATTACCCGGAAAGTCATAAGTAAACTTTCTCTATGAATGAATTTACATTAAACCATCTACAATATATTATATTATATATATAAATATAGTCATTGTATAAACACTATCTATTATTCACATTTATGTATATATTATGATAGGTACATTTTAATTATTAAGATTAATCATACAATTGCAGTAATAAAAAAAAAAAAAAAACATATAATAATATTCATATAATTATAGTATTTTATTTCTGTCACTTGATTACTTGAAAAATAATCCTGCATAGGGTATGTCATAGTACCTAACACTATATTATAATATTATAGCGACTGAAAACTTTTCCAAATAGTTATTCATATTTTAAATATAACAAAATGATTATGACATAAGTTAATATTTATGTGCATAAGTATATATTATTGTATTTATGTTCATATTTGTTGAAGTTGAATAAATCGGAAAATAGCTGAATTATCTACTATTATGTATGATTATTCAAAATAAATTATATCATCATTACTTATTATTGTTTATTTGTTTCAATTCCGCTTACGACGTATACGTTTATGATGAGTTATAAATATTATACGCTTAGCTATTTGGTGAAAAATGTATCAATTTTTTGAAGTATCGAAATAATTTTTTTATGAGTGTATGTATATATGTATATATGTTTTTATGTATGTATGTGTGTGTGTATGTATGTATGTATGTATGTATGTATGTGTGTGTGTGTGTGTGTGTGTGTGTGTGTGTGTATGTATATATAGGTGAAAAAACTTTCTAGCGTGGAATATGTCTGTAGTGGAATTGGTTTTTAGTGTTCTCATATATCGAAAATGTTTGAATAATGTGTGGAGCGTACATAGGTACCTACATCTCTCGTTGACCGTTTTACTACACGACAAACTGTTAGTCGTCAGAGATAGTATATAGTGATAGTATATATGATAGGTGAGATGGGGACGGGGTGAGGTCTATCGATCTAACAGACAGAAATTTAATCAGCAAGTTTTCCGACCGGTGGCGGCGTCGGCGGTGATGGCGTGGAGGTGGTGGTGGAGGTGGTGGTGGCGATGATGGTGGTGTCAGTAGTGGTAGTCCAATGGTAGTGTGGTTTTGGCGCGCTTTAATGCGCCGAAATATCGGTTAAGTCTCGGCCAGCCATAAAAAGGGGCTAAATGAAAAATGACCTCTATAGTCACCCGTTCTCCTGTAAACCCACCGTTAATCCGATTTCTCGTTGGTCCGTCACCATAAAATTTTTTTATTTATATTATCACATCCGTGAAACTCAAAACATAACTGAACACACCCACATGTGTCCAATACGATCACTTTCTACATTAAACCTAAACCAGATAAATATTTGTTTCCTCTCTTTCCCCCCTCTTTATCATTACTCTTAAAAGCGTGTTTATTGTCTGTTGATATTGCGGTACGTTTTTACGGCGAAAGATATGATATTATTTTTATTAAGCTGCCTTTAAATTTTTCGAGAGAATCGAAATGAGTATCGTTAACAGACGCATTTACTATTAACGGTCACGCCGAAAATCACTAGATCTTAGTGGACAGTGCAGAGGAGTTATACAAACACCCGTACAAACAATATTATTTAAGTCGTTAAAACAAATGAAAAAATGTGTTTGGTAAATATATTGAATCAAATATGGTATATTCTCGGCCGTAGAACTGAAAATTCTTACAATACTAAAAACTAACTCGACGTTGAGATATTAAAAAGTTTTGACATTAAGAGTAAATATTATACAATAATTTAATGAAAATAGTAAAACCTTAATAATATGTAGGTTCTTACCATAAATTAAATTATTTTTATTCGTAAGTGAACTTAATATAATACATTAATATAAAATACTAAATATTGTTTATTTTATCAAAATAAATTTAATATTTTATTAACCATTAATAATAGGATAAAAGGTGTTCTTATTAATACACCATTAATAATCAAAACGCAAATATTATTTGATAGTAATTATCAGACGTGATAGAAAATCTTTTAGATATTTTTTTTTATATCGAGACAATTTATTATTATCATTTTTTCATAAACTAAGATGTAATTAAGTAACCATTATCATGTTATATATAATTTATATAATATAAAAATAAATACATTACCTATGTTACAAAGTAAGACAAATGTGTATAGCATTACCTATATAATTAAATGTATAGTTATTGAAACTCGAAAATAAAATGAATAAATTATTTACTACTATAATTATACTTTCATGTTTGCACAGTTTTTAAATGTATTTATCATAAAATTAACGTACAGAACAATCTCCTCCCGATGCAGTTCAAAATTAAAAATTGTATTTGTTTTGTTATTAGAGAGTTTATTTAGGACTAGGTGTTCCAGAAAATGTAATAAGTACTAAATAATAAATAATAATAGGTACCTAATGTAATTTCAAAAAATTTCAAATTAAATATCTCGATAAGATAATATGCAAATGTACTTATTCAGACAACATTGATCATTTTATATAATAATATTTAGAATAAAAAATAAAATTATATAAGTACCTAGTTGTTGTTATTTACATTGAAAAATATGGAAACAAATTGTGTAGGTAAATTAATGATGAATTCTTAAATAATATAGGAATTCATAAACAATTGTTTCTAATTGGTAATTATACCCCTTACACTTTTATTTTATCTATAAATAAATACATTTTTGCGAAATTGAACATTTAACTCCCTTCTTAACCAAAGATTTTATGTACTACCCAAATAATTTTGATTAGACATTTAAAAACCATAAAATATTTTAATCTAAAAATGATACACAGAATGATACAGGATCAAAATTTATTTGCGGAAGAATCGTGGATGCGGAGTATTAGGTAACTACTACAAAAGAAGGAAGAGATGTCGATAAAAATAATGAATATAAATATTATCACGAAGTACAAACAAGGTGCAGGTCGGATGTCTGGTTATGATATCTGGTAATAATAACCACGTAATAAAATCTTATGGTTATGGGTTCACTTATTATAAATAGTTTTTTTTTAAATATATTATTATATACCATAATAGCACATATTAAATCATATTATAAATCACGCATTTTTCAATATTCAATGCAAAACCTACAATGGAAGTTTTAATAAAAACATTATTAAATATGAATTATAATAATAATCAAAACAATACTATATTATGACACGTAGGTATAGAAAAATAGGAATTAGGTAGTTACTACTTTAGCTTATATTATTATAATGCAATTAAAACCGTCCATGATAAAGTACTTCTCAGAACTTGTTACATATAAAACTATATATATATATATATATATGTTTTTTAAGATTTTTATGGCAACAGATTTATTTGTATTCTTCAAATACGCCCAAAGAATAATTCAATTTTAATAAGAAAAATAAAAAACAGACACCAAATCAAATAACACTGCTATGGGGAGGATAAGAATTGCAGTTTATTTATTTTTAACATTATTTTACTTTTCCTTAGATGGTATTTCCGTTAAATTATTCTGCATGCAGCTGAACAAATAACATAATCGTACGAATAAACAAAAATTCCCTGCAATATTGCTAAGGAAACGATCGCAATATCTGCTTGTTGCGCGTGGAATGAAAACGTAATCATCACCGCCGATACCATATCTTTTTTCTCCAAATGCATTTCACCAAACAACATTTTTTACATTTGTGCTATATAAATGACAGGTATTGGAAAAGTTTTTTTAATACTTTTAAATCCTATACGAAAGTTATAATGTAATAATAATGTTTAATATCAGTGTACATCTACAGACTACAGGTGAACGATTCGATTTTGAAATTATATAATATGCACATTATAATATCTGTACCACAGAAGTCAACTAACGCAAATCCATTTTTTGAAATTTTGAGTTAATTATATAACCAGAATATTCTTTTTGTGATCTTTTCAAAGGTATTAAAACGTAAGTCCTGTATACAATAAATGCATAGATAGCAAGAAGTATACTAACTTAAGTCCTAAACTATGTTAGGAGTATAGAAACATATGTCCAGTGTTTACATAAGAAAATAATTCAAAATAATATTTTTGAAGCATACGATTGTAAGTCCATTGTAACAAATATTTTTGTTTTGTCTCTCCTGTAAAATTTGCTTTTTGTGGCTTGCGTTACTTTAATTCTGTGGTACATATATATTGTGTTATATGAATATTATATACCTAATTAAAATTGTTTTCATATAATTAATATCATGTGTTCTATTGCGTTATATATATACGATTATGAACGGAAACGGCGTGTCAGAATCTATTTGAAATTTTGAAACTAAATTTTATAATTTATTTATATTACTTTAAGATAAACATATGGAACTAATTTTTGACAAAAATATTGCATTTACCATAAAATAATAATTACTTACTATAATATACCATACTACTATAGTTTTTTATTGATATATACTCGTAGGTTGCATATGTACGTAGTAGATGAGTGCACGAAAAAGTCAAAATATTTTCTAAATGTTTTCATATAAGTTTTTTAATTCATAATTTGGTTATAAAACAAATTGTATTTTGTCGAAAACTGGTATTTCGTAAATACCATCCTTTTTCCGTAATTATTTTTTACCCCCGATTATTTTGAAGGGCATTTTTACTTTTAACTTCCCTTCCCCCAAATTACAAACAAGATTCAATTTGCTACTAGAATCCACCCACATTGTTGAAGATTGAAGCATTTTTACTGCTACAAAAAGTTTCTTCAGATACGAAAAGAAATAAAAAACACACATCGTTGTAAAACCAATACATTCAGCGCTCTGTCAGAATCTAAAATAATAATCAAGTACTTATACAAAAATGTGTTTAAGTTTTTTAAAAAAGTCATTGATTAATAATAATTATAACATTTTTACTGCTACATGTTAAATTTTGCACTCAGTTCCACATTTTTTTTCAAGTAGTGAGCACTACAAAACTTGATTACACAGCAATTTTATAAAATAAAACGTAGTGAGATTGCTTTTATTCATAAATAATAAATATTAATGAGTTGAAATAAATTAGAACAACCAATGACTTTATTTTTACATTTCAAATTAATTATGCCCACGCTAATAAAAATACTTAAAAAATGTACATACCTATATACTATATATATTATTTTTTTCAATTTAAATTAATGTTGATATTAGAATATTGTCAATGATTCAATTTACTCACAATTATTAACACACTAATATACTTAGAATGTTTGAAATATTGTTTCATTCACATGTTGTTAACATAGAACGCATGCACTTTCTAGATTCCTATAAAAATGTTACATGTCAAGTGCTTAATCTGCTCAAGACAATGTACATTTAACTAAAAATTAAACCAATTTCATCCATTTTCACACAGTTTATATGTTATGTAGTATATTTCCTTTGAATAATTTCCAATTAATGATTACATTAACTAGAATTTATTGAAAAAATAGCAAACTAGTATCAAATTCCTATGTTACAAATTTATATCTCAAATTATTAAACTATCACAAAACAATTCAAAACTCTGCAGGTATCATATAATATAAACGATGAGACCTATATTATACCTATTTAGTGTTCTGTATTCACCAAGGACCATCTTTAGGTATTTAAATTGTATTGTAGTTGTGAATTATTGTGGTTCGTAATTTAAGATATGTTATAGTCCACTTGCTGACTCTTTTAAAACCTAGTTATCATTTATTTTATTATATCAACAATTATTCACGTTAAAATATATTTTTTTGTATAATTTTAATGCAATACAAAACAATATCTTTGGAAAACATTTTATGTCTAACTATTTTTTTTATCGTGTTAAAATATTTTAATTTTACTTTGTTTAATGATAACATAGCTACATTTTTAACTTTATGTTCCGAAGCCCAATTTTTTTCGAGAAATTTTGTGTATGAAAATTTAATTTTGAACGATTATTAAATATTATTAGTATTTAATAAGTTATATTAAAGTAGTATCTACTAAAATTAATAAGTAGGTAGGTAATTTGCAAAATGCTAATCAACCATCTCACATACTTATATTAACAGGTTAGTAGTTTATAACTAATGATAAAAAATTCTTAGAAAAATATTGTTCTTTGGAATATTAAATTAATAACGTAAAATATGTACGTTTTAATAGAAAAAGTAAATCAACTTTAAAGTGATAACATTAAAATTAAAAATATTTTTAAAATCATGAATGCTACACGAGGTAATAAGGATGAACTGTTAAAAGTATCATCATTGATGTATATTATATAATATGAATCAAATATAATATGAATATTATGAGCATAACAGAACACATTATTTTTATCTCATATTAAGTTATATATAATAGCTTATAAGTTATAAGTGAAAAACAAGGAAGGTCGATGTATACACTTTACATCCATGACAGAGCATTAGAATTTTCAGAATCTGTATTTCGTCATCATTATTTGAAAACGGAATAGGGAAAAAATATTCGATGCCCCAGGGTAAGAAGCTTGTAGTACAATTTATTTATGGTAGTGCGGAAGTCTTCCCATGGGTAATCAAATTTAACATATTTTCATTTTTTTCCTCACTCGTAAAGCTTAAAAAAGTCAATAAAAAGTTTGGGCATTAGGTAGAGTGAGAGTTTTAAAGCCATACATATTACCAATGCTATGCTTATGTATAATACCTATTATATTATAATATACGAGGTGGTTAACTGAGCATCCTTGACCAATTTTTTCCGTTAATACAGAATTTATTTAAATATCTATTGTTAAGACAATATTTTAAAAATGTTTGAGATTTTTGTTTTAGTATATAATTATATAATTAAATTAATTTCAAGTTATAAATTTAAACAAAAAATAATACAGGTAACGTAAACTGTTTAAAAACGTATAATATTTTTAGGTTAAAATATAATGCAATCGATCCTAGAAAAAATTAAACTGATCAACATAATAGATAATTACCGAGTTTAATAAGTTTCCAACACTATAATATTACGTATGTATTTTGTTTTTACTGTTAAAAAAGTATAAAATATAAATGCATTGATGGTTTAATCCTTAATATTACTATATAGTTAAATAGGTATAAAGGTATATTGTGAACTTTTTAAATAGCAGTTTTTCACCAATAGATAATAATATTTATGTGACTAGAAAGTAAGAATGTAGATATACTGCATTATAAAAATTGCAGTAGGTTAAAAAACTGATTTTAACTACTAATTAGACAGATTTTGTTAAAAAAACTGGTGTTTGGTTTTCTAGTTCTCTCGCTGATTTTCGTTAGTGTATTATATTTTCAAATTATTTTAAAAAGTACAGGTTAATTGTCTAGTTTAGTAGGAACCAACTGGATAAAAATATTTTCTAACAGAAACCATCCTAAAAATTGATAGAAAAGAGATTTTTTTACTTTAAAATGTGATGAAAAACACAAAAATAAAAATAATAACATAAAGTAAATAACGCGAATCATAAAACCAATACATTCATCGCTCTTCTCAGAAAACAAACTATATTATAGTTGGTAGAATATAATTATAACGTTAATTCAAAAAAACATCATGGTCGTTTCCTTGTCATTACACGTCATAATATTGTTTTTGTGACAATATTCTAGACACAAAGGAATTTTAAAGAACCTAATATTAAAACAATGTATAAAACAACAATGAAACAGTAACTTGTAACAATGTTATGATAAAATATTATATAGAGTATAGTATACATTCCAGAAAATACTAACCAACTCTAAGTGTCTTTAAAAAAATCAATATTATTTAATGTGGTTTTAAAAGAGTCTATAAAAAAATATATATTTACATACAACACTGTTTACTTCTAACATAATTAAATGGACGAGTATTTCTGTTATATTGTTTAAGTTACCTAGGTAGTAGGTACCTAATACAAATTATGTTAATCAGCAGTAGCTTACGTTTTATTGCAGAATAATATTAGCGTAATGAAATATTTTAATACACATTGTAAGATAACGTTGAGCTCGTCATACAATATTTATTTAATGACATTAGTAATAAATTAATAATTATTTATAGTAGGTAGGTAGTTATATAAAAAGTTTATTCTAAAATATGTAATCAGATATGTTTTATAATTAATTATAATATTATGTTCTTTTTCAAATAGAAACACAATTTTTTAAGAATTAATTTTAAGTTTTTAACTATAAGTTTGGATAGGTACTTTGTATGGATACCGTTGGGTTAGTTTGTCCGTAATTACGATTGATTTGGTTAAAATATGAAGATTGACATTATTTGTAATAATAAAATTCTTTAATAATAATAATAATATTGTGGTATATTACAATGGTGCTTATTTTAAGCGCAGTGAGATGAGATAATTATATGACGATTCTAAAATTGGATATTTAAATTTTAGATAGTAAATAATTCAAATTCAATCATATTAAGCATTTTATGGTTTTTTTTTAGTTTCTGAATGTGATCAATATAATAAATTATTGAAAATTATAGGTTGTTTTTCTTGTAAAAGTGTGAACACATTTTCTAGTAGGTATAACTGCTTAGCAATCTTATATTTAGAACTACCACCTTCATTGAGCTGAAATCAAATCTGGGTGGTATTATAAGTTTGATTTTTTTTTTTTTTTTTTCAGTAGGTTGGTAGTTTTTTTAAGGAAAAATAAAAACGAGCGATTGATCCGCTTGTACTTTAAGAGTTTTTTTTTAGAGATTAAATCACTTATAAAATATAAAAACAATCCTGCATTGAGGGGAGTATATTATATTGGGCCGAGGACAGTAGATACGACCAATTAACATCCAAACGCATTAAAGGTATTAAAATAATTTTAAAAATACTAAACTTATCTAAACATTATTATTTTAAACAATTGTGTATTAGGTTTATATTGCACTATAGTTATTAATTTCTATACTAAATATTTTAATGAAACAAATAATAAATACGTACATTTATAAGAGCATACAAATTCAAAAGTTATATTTAAGTTGAAAATACACACAATAAATTACCAATATAACACGGGCTTTTTTTCACAAATAATTTATTTTCCCTCTATATTCTGTATTTCACAATAATATAATATTATGTACTTTTAGAGTTTTATAATAACCCAAACTGTTGGAAAAATATAAATATTAATCATTGCGATTTCATAAATTTCAATTTTGAATTTCTAACTGTAAAGCCTTTAAGCAATAATGTGATGGTTGGACTATTATTTTCACCTTATTTTTTCGTAAGCATAGTTTCTATTGAATATTTAGCGAGAAAGCTATTCAAAAATGTTAATAAAAAAAAAGTTAATATAATCATTCGTTTCACTTTTAGACATGTGGTTTCAATAACGCATGGGTTCGGCTTTGAATGACTTTTAAAAAAATATCTAAAGGGAGGAAAAATGTATCAATAAGTCATTGTTGCTAACGAAAAGTGTTCATTCATCTGTTAACATATGTACTCCGTGGTTATAGCGAAATATATCGATGTAATATATCTATACAGGTAAATATGACATATATACGCACTGCATGCGTACCTATACAATATCATATTATTATCACCCTGTCCAGGATGACAACGATTAGATACTGGTGAAGGAAAAAAATAACTACGTTTATAATATAATATTATATATTTCTTTTTACAGGGTAATCGTCCGACGACTGAAAATCGATTCTCGAAAGAGCTGAAAATAGTTTAAGCGGTTAAATATATTTTCAGCGACAGCAAAAAACCAACCATAGGAAGTTTTTTTTTTTACAAAATATAATATATTATTGTAATAGAATAATTTTAATAAAATGAAAATATTGCATGCATTGTAATATATATTTTTATACCTACGTATAATAAATGTGTGATTTAAATATTATTATCATTATACTATATACATCACGTGATAATGGAAACAAGTTAAAAAATATATAAAACATTAGACTACATTTTTCGATCTACTTCCATGTTTTAGACACTAAACGGTACAACAAACCCATATTTTACCTGCTGAGCGTTTATGTGGGTGTAAGCAATTTAATTTTTTTTGTGAAAATTGATGGATAACTTGACGTTTAATATGAGGGTACGGTTACATTAACGTAGCTGACCTTGCTGAAAATAAATCAAATCATCAAATCAGAAATATGTTATACGATAAAATCATAATGTTTATATAGTTTTTATGCAAAATGAAATACCACAACTTACTATATCAAATATAATTACATGAATAATTATTCTAAAATAACATTGTTTACTTTATAGTGTTTTCAAATGTCTAATATAATAATTTAAAATTATTTAACTCACAATTTGTTTTGAAAATATTAACAATTTATATAGTATATTATAATTTTAGTCATTATTCTTAAGTGTATTGAAATCGAACTACACGCGCATCAATTATTCCAATGATTAAATTACTTTTTACTCTGTAAGCAATATGCATACTTCGGAGTGTTTTATTTCAACAAACATCAAACTGAAATTATAGTATTGATTTGGGCTGAACACATAATTACTGATCGCGGGGAAATTCCTGTCGGAGAATTACAGTGAGAATCGCGTCGTATTCGTTAAGTCGAGTACAATAACATGCAATTGGTGTATTCCGACGAGGGAGTGTAACAGTGTATATAGGGAAGAAAGTGTTTCGGAATGCGATTACTGTAACATAATTACTAGGTATTATATTGTTATTACATCGTATGTTTTGTGCGCGTTAAACTGCCTAGGGATACGAAGCCGAGATGACTTTTCAATGATTCCAACGTACTGCACAGCACAAAACCACTGGGGTGGTCCACATAATAATATTATGTGAGATTTGTGCTCAAAACATATTATTATTATTTTGATTTTTGGTTTTTACTATGTCGACGGGTCTATACAGTAACAACACTGCAGTGTGCATATTATTGGGGGCTGCATATATAGTATCCAATATCGGCATTATAGTTAAGTGTATGAATATTAAAATATATTTTGCTATGCAATCCAAATAAACATTCCAGTGATTAAAAATATCATATCGTTATTGTTTTCACCGAGCATTATGATAATATATGCAATTTTCGACGACACGGACAACAACGATCCTACGGGCACATGACGTATAAACATTGACCGAGTTGGGTGTAGTTTTGATAAATGTCTATAATATTATAAACTATAGTGGTAATTTCCATCTAATATTTTATTGAGTTATATTTCTCAATGATTCATTGATAAATGTCCGTAATAAATTATAGAACGGTTTATAGAGTCAGTAAAAATGTATGTGAAAAGCTTAAAAATTATAACGATAAACAATTGTGAAAAAAAAAGTTTTTCCCACTTTGTTGTGTTGTAACGACGTTGAATGATTAAACAAAATGTATTCTCAAGAACACGATATAATATATTTACCGATAAAATTGCTGTACCTACCTACGCCTTTACTGCAGTGGTAAAAGAATTACCTTGTACCTACATAATTTCGCGTTTTTCCTGTTGTATAGGTACCCACCCAAGTTAAATATTCGGGCCACTTAAAAAATACGTGTATTCGGTAATATATTTGAACAAACGAACATTATGAATAATACACTGCAGTGCCGATCGTGCAAAGGCGCGTATGAGGGATAAAAGGTGTGTACAAAAATAAAATAAAATACATTCATCCCGCAATGCCCCGTGGCGCGAGATTTATCGGCTCTGCGGTATGACAAAATGGTAGCTGCTATGGTAAGTTGTGTACCTATAGCTATTGCGTGCAAGTCATAGATCGGTGGTGATCTCGATGGGGGTGGAAGAACGCGCTCGTTATGGGAGACACGACTGCGGAGCCCGTCAAAGCGGTGGTACGTTACTTTCGGATCATTTGTGTCGGAATGATAAAAATATCGTCGTGAGATGCATTCGAGCGGCGTACACTGTGCCTGCGCGGCAGTGGTTTTGTAAATTTATAACTTTCCTCCTTGAAATGTCAACGTTTTAGGATTATTTTTTTCTTTTTCTGTTACCACCCGGAGGCGTTGACGACGATTCTCCGCGAACGTGGTTTTACCATGTTTCTGTCCCCGCCGACTTTCATTTCCCATGAATTCCGGTCGACGTAATTTAAAGTAAATAAAAATACAATCAATCCGGAGATGGCGAATATGAAATATATATATATTATATACATGTATTGGGGGTTGATGCCGGAAACAATTCACTAAGTAACTCGATTTTGTGCACTACTGTGAGATTTATTTTTGTGAAATATATGTTCCACTACACAATGGAATAACGATACGTCATGCCAGTTTTAAATGTTATTCACGTTTATTTTGCTAATGAGTTCTGTTGTTCTTTACACCCTGACTATTGAATGTGAAAAGTACAACTTTAACCTTAAGTTTTCTCAATCATACTATATATTATAGAAATAATTTAAAAAAAAAACATTCCCTAAAAGTTTTGATAGTTATTACATATTATGTATATTAATGTATACACTATTTGAAATTGTAAAATTTCTCGAACAAAACTTCAACTTAAAAACAAATACATTTTGAAAGTGGTAACAATAAGTTTTCAAATAAAAAAAAGTACATAAGTAAATAACTGGTAGTTTTTGACATTTAACCTAAACATTTTGTTTGTGAAATATATTTTGACCAAATATTTGTTATTATTTTATTGATATTGTTTTATCCAATATTATTGTACGTATTATATCATGTTTTTTATGATGGTATAATATTCATAGTATGATAAAATAATATTTAACTAAATATAATGAAGAATTTTTATTCTATGTAGCGCATAACGTTTTGTATATATTGCATACAATTGTTTTTAACGATACGAGTTGTTTAATGATTATAATTAAATTTTTCATTTTGATTTAACATAATATCTATAAAAAAACTTTTTATTGCTTTTCTCACTATAAACAAAATATATAGGTAAACCGAAGAGAGTCTAGAGACCATCCAGTTTCCAAGAAATTTTTCTAAATATTACCAACACTTTAAAGATTAAATTTAAATTAACAATTTAATTAATGTAACCAACAAAATATTTGAATTTTTTAAAAAAAATATATCAAATCAGTTATGATTATACAATATTTATTACTAGCTAATGAAAATTATACATTATCTATTCATCATTACGGTACCTAACATATTTATTATTTATATACCTAGGTATTTATATTCTGAAATATATATATACATATTTATATTTATACGCCATACCATAGTTTTTTTTTTATATGAAATAAAATAAAACATTTTTTTAATAACTGTACATTCAAACCTCTACAAAATAGCCATTATAAAACCAAAAATTAAGTCTGGCTCATATAATTGGTTTTCATTATTAGAATTGGTTTATTCATTATACTTTCACTTTTTATTTTCATTTTATAAATAAAATAAACTCAATAAATCAAATTTTTATTTTCAACAGTCTTTGTTTATTTAAATTATTCAAAACAATGACATATTATTGTGTTACCACTTACACTTATAAGTATAGTTACAATTTGCAAAGGATATGATTCAAACCAGTATTTTAAGATAAACTATCTAATTATCAAGTAGGTACCTACTTGGATATAGCTGTATCCGTATATATAGGTAACATATTATACTGATTTCGACCCATGTTCGTTAACGCAATAGAAAATACATTCATGACCATTATACTGACAGTTCAATTATGAAGGTAAAGTACCCAAAAATCTTGGGTCAATTTTGGTCATTTTGTTAAAAGACACTTCACAACTTAGATTTTTGTCAAAGAAATAAAAATATTTTTTTAACAATAAAAAAATACACTCAAGACAAGAAAAAAATAAATTAATGTTTTCATAAAACGTTAAGCGACAAAATGATTAACAAAATGTTTGATTGAATTAGAAGAAGAAGAAGGAAAAAAAAATAGCCACCGTCAGAAATAGTAAATATTAGATGGTGGAAATGTTCAATTCTGCACAGGATTCAATCGCATTATACAGCCTATACGAATCAATAATTGACCATAATGTTGTGGCAAAAAACATTCATTAGGTACATTCCCCAGTTGCCTACTATCTCAGTCGTCTGAACCTATGTACACCTAATACTTGTCTCGTAATACGTGCGATTTGTAACTATAGCATGTTTCGGTCTGGAGGTATAAATAATTGATTGTAACGTTCCGACTAATTAGTGAAACTCACATATTGACATCGATATAATACCTACAATTAAACTAAACGTATAACTGCATCCAGCTGAAAATGTCAACCATAAATTAGTCCAATTTCATTAAAATATAAACCACGATAATATTAAATAGAATTAATTTATTTACCATATTGCCAATATGAACTTACTATAATAATGTATGTATGTATATGCAAAAAATTAATTAAAAAGGACACAATTTATGTTTATGCGCTTGTAGGGCCAATATTTTGGTGAAGGTAGGTGTGTAATAATTATATAAAAGATTATTTCTAAATTCTAAAAACAACTAAAAACGTATCGTAATTTTTGCTGACTTTCCTAATTAATATAATATTAAATAACCAAAAGAGAAAAAAATTTAATTTACGATAATTTCCTGGCTCTGGTTATGAATATAAATTTAGATTTTACAATTGCCGCCCACACAATAACAATACTCTACGATATACATATTATGCTATACAATAAAAAATATATATATAAATAACACTTGTTCGTATAATATTTTAACTATGTGTCAAGATTTTTTTTTAATACGTATGCATGTATAGATTTTATATTATTCAAATTAACGATTTATTATTTTAACAAGAATTAGTTGCATAAAATAATGTTGTTTAATATATATATATATATGAATTTTTAGAATGTTAATTTATACATTAGCGACAGCGTCACTATTTTAAATTATATTCACGATGAAAAAAAATCTTTTGGACAATGTACAGACCTGTGGCTACTTCGATCCCGGTACTTTTCCCGGGTTGGCTTAAACTTGCCGAGAACTCCTAAAATACGGGTAGCGTTTTAAAATATCATTTGGCCAATTTTATGACCGGTTTAAACGGGTAGGAAATCCTGATTTACATCGGTCATCTATTCGGTAATCCAGCGTGATTTACACCCACAAGTTGAAAACACTATAAAACTTTTATCCGTAATTGATTTATTCACAAAAAAAACTCGCTTATACTACCACTGACTAACGACTTCTTGGCTGGAACTTTTTTCCATTATTAATATTTTTTTCGCACCTCTATTTCTCCATCATCCTTTAAATTGTGTATTTAAAAGATAAAATGTGATAATGGTTTAAAATATTTTCTGCATGGCCTTATATCCAGCGTGCATCTTTAAAGAGAACATTGACGGGTTAGGTGTCAAGCAA
The DNA here is from genome assembly GCF_019925205.1 of Metopolophium dirhodum. Taxonomy (NCBI): domain Eukaryota; kingdom Metazoa; phylum Arthropoda; class Insecta; order Hemiptera; family Aphididae; genus Metopolophium; species Metopolophium dirhodum. The sequence continues at coordinate 20,501,713 of NC_083562.1, forward strand.
ATGCAGGCCGTGTAACAATATTTATGGCTATCAACGTAATGTATTTGTTGGTATCGGGTGGACGTTGGATTTAGCTGCGCTGAACACAATGTTTATTCCCCCACCCACACAAAAGATATCGTATAAATGTGACTAAAAGTGATGCAACCAAAAAATAGTCCTGAAAGAAGTTATTTTTTTTATTACGTTTGTAAGTGATTTATTGTACCTAAGCTACGCGATGAAGGTGCAGATTCCAACACAAATAATTATACGATAAATTTAAATATCGCGTATTAAAAAACATACAAAGAAAAATATCGAATACATAACTTAATTTATGTCTATAATGATATTTAATAAATCTTAAGATCTTCATATACACCAATGAGCGTTTGAAAAAAAATGTTAACACTTCATACGATTGTGCAGCGTTGCGTTTAGTTTCGCAAGTTTTAATTTTAATATTACTTAAGTCATGCTATACCACAATATTTGTAATTACATTGTTACTACGTATTGAAGGTGCTTTTCTAGTGTAAACATTGTACAATGTTTTTCAAAATGTTCACACTGTTCCCGTAACGGATGTCTCATGGGAATGAAAAAAACAAATAAAAGTTACAAAAGTTTGTTGCACTGCCACAGTACAGTAAGTATACGCCAATTGAACTTTCATTCCGTACAATCTGATACGTCATCATACTGAAAAACTATTTCGAATCATCGAAAATATCAAGATAAAATAGAAATAAATAATGGTATTTGTTGAGACGAAATTCTAAATAATGTTTATAATCATAATACAGAGAGTGAGAGAGTGTACTTTACATAATCATTGTTAGTCTATAAAATTTTAAACTTAATCTTAATGATACCTACCTAGAAGTAATAATCGTTTATTCGGATAAATATTAATATATTATATTCTACAACGACGTGATTCCAGAGAAACTGCGAAAATGGTAAACTCTGCAGAAAATAGTTGTATTGATTGGACAAAATATAATATATATATATATAAATTGTGATGAAGCTTTAAATAAAAATAAATAAATAGTTTTAATGATCTGTATAAGGGAAAATAGCTTGGTTAAGGTATGAACTAATTTAAATAATATTATTGTCATGAACGTTTTTTTCAAGAAAATCTTTATAGGTATTCAGTAAACTTCATGTTTTATAATTCTAATTATTCATAGATTAATTAACGAACAGGAATATTTTACAAAAAATCCATATGATTATAATTGTGTGGTTGAGATGTAACAACCGCAATGTAGTAGAATATTATAAATTTATTTAAAAAAGGGTCAAAGGTATTAAAAATTATCTGCATTTCACACAACAATATTAAAGTTATTCTTGGTATTAGTTTTTTTCGATTATATGTTAATACATTTAATACTTATTTATATGTATTATGATAAATCCCCTGTGAACATTTAACTATCTTAACAATTTAAAATCATGATACGAAAACAGTATTTTACTTTATTTTACACACTACCATAAACACAGAAAGCCGTTGGTATTTTATAAGGTCTATATTAAACTTAACTGCAATAAATTGTTGATAAAATTATTCAATTGAGAAATATATTAATGTTTACATTTAAACAACGGGTCGTCTTTTAAATAAGAACAAAGCCATAAATTTTCATTTTCCCTATACGATGGTCCATCTGAGATCATAATTTTTGGTTGTCTAATGTGTGATAAAAATTAATCGTTTGGACAGTAGCCAATGAAAATCGAATTTACGTTCCAGTGTCACAAATTTTGTAGCTTAACAGAGAAATGCTTCATGGCGTAAACCATTGTGTCACAATTTTTAAAAATAAATATACAAATTTAAAGCTCACGTACACAAATCGTCGCTAATGACTAACCCATTTAGAAGGAACGTTCTCATCGCGTGAAAAAAATAGGGTGCAGGATCTGCGTTCCACCTCTTTTAAAAATACATTTGGCTTTTGGCAAATGTATATATTATATATATATTATATAATTTATATAATACTATTGCGTTAAATGTGAAGCCAGTAAAACGATGCTGTGTAAATTAGTTACATTATAAGTGCATAATTTAACCAGTATTTTTTATGCAAACTCTTTTTATCATTAACTACCAATCTCCATGGGTTTTTTATTATTTATTGCTGAACATTTTTGTTTGTGTGTTTATTGCTTTTAGATTCCAAGCATAGCAACAAATTCAAAAATCTATTGGTTTTACAAAGATTTTAGTTTTTTCTATGTTTTTTTTCCATGAATACAAATTTTGAAAGTGCTCTACTAATGTATATCGTTATTACAACCCTGCTATATGCATAGTGTTTATAAGTGCACTTGATCAAAAATTCATTTGATGGTTCATTATTAAAAATTAAATTATAGTTTTTGAAGTTTATGGACGTAAGGTTTAATTGATAAATATACATTTATATTTTACATACCAATTTGATATTTATGTACAATATTGTTGTTTGGTGGACCTCTTGTACCTATATTGCATGGTAATACAATATGCACACGGATCGTTAATCACCATTGGCATGTTTGGTTTCTTAATATGATACGTATTTTGTACAAAAAAATATAATATTTTACATTTTGCATATTATTGATGTTTTATTTATATAATTTCCCATTATATTTGCTTGTTAAAATGTAGGGGTTTATTGAAATGTAAAAAAAAAAATTATTGTAGTTTTCTATTTACATTCAATTTTGAGTAAACATTTTTTTATTGAATTATTTCAATCATTATTATAATATAGTATTCATATCGTATAATATCATTTTAAGATAATACAATGAATAATCACATAAATAAATTATTACTGTACCCATACAAAATCTATTTTTGAGCATAAACTCATTTAATATTTTATAATAAATGTTCAAGTGTGAATTTTCTGGTCACAGACATGGAATCATTTGCACGTTATGCTATATGTATCGCTTACATAAAGCAGAAATATAAACGCACGAGTTTTTGAGCCACTGTTTTTGAGTACGTTTTTATGTACATATTTATGCATAATTTATCAGCATCTAAACATTTGACTATATACTATTATCAGTTTATATACAATCAAGAGCGACCATTCGTACGGTGTTGTTGATAATATAAATTGTTCATTTAGTTTATCACAATATGCACATAGAGCAACAATACCATAATAGATGTACAGCACGCATTTATACGTATTATTATTATTTTTATATACATTTTGTATTTATTCATTATCTTTGCTCGACGACTAGCCGCACACGCGTAAGTGTTCCTTTGCTGTTGGTGGGCGATAAACCGTTCCGAATAGGCCTAACGTTGTTAAGTCCGGACACAAGTTATATATTTTATATGTTCAAGCCCACTCGATGCAAAAGGAAATGCGTTGTGCAACGGGCATATGGTGGCGGGGGCGAGGGCGAGGGGCAAGATGCAGAAAAAAAGGAAAAAAAAAGACACACGGGGGTTGTTTAATTTAGCGTGGGGGCTATGGACTGTGGCGGGGAGGGGGTACAAGAACACACCATATTGCACTATGTGTTCTGAATACGCTAGACGTTGGCTGTAGAAAATGCGACGTTAATGCGGTACTTTCTCTTCCACTACTACAGTCACCGCTGCCGACGTACCACCACCACCTCACGTGTCGCCCACCTCCTCACGACCACCGCAGACAGAAAGAATCTCTGACACTGCGAAGCTCTAAAGTTCTCGTCCCTTCATCCCCACACGCGTGTTTGCTCGTTTGTCCGACTGCTGCTGAACCCACTCCGGTAACGTTTTCATTTTCCATTCTCTACTTAGGTACAACCATTTACGGAATGAAATTTAAATTAACCAGCATTTTGTTTTTAATCCAAACATTTTTTTTGAGGTACCTACCTACCTGCAATTATTATTATAACATGCACGCGTATCATATCATTGCTCGTATTATTATATTGTGCATTTTTCGTTTGTTTTTAATTAAAATATCGACAACGTAACGGCCACGAGCGTAATATAATATCGTTTACCTCATGTTGTGTCGTCGTGCGTATGTTAAATATAATAGTGTACCTTTAATTACTAGCTCACGCGTTATGGAAGGTTATATGCATTCAAATATTATATAATATTTAACCATTGCATACAATTGTGTAAATAATATTTAATACTGAATAATATATTATATGACATTACTGAGGATGGTTATCCCAACACGGATCTGTTTATGCGTATATTTACATTGTATATTATGTCAGGTGATCAAATAATAATAAACTAAACCATTTTGCACCAATAAATTAGTCAACGATTTCGGTATTTCAAACTTAATTTTTAATAATATGAAAAACGTAAAAATATTTTCAAAACGTTTTAATTGTTTTACTCCTACATTAAAGGCAGTGATTAAATTAATTATTTTAATCTCTGTAAAGTTTTAATAAGATACAATAACGAAAATAACAATATTTAATATGATATCCGCGTACCTATATGCAACAAATAATAAGTTCATATAAATGTGCTGGGTCTAAGGGGTAAAGGGGTAAAGGGGGGAAGGGGTCAAGTGGGAATCCTTTCCCTTGGCGCTGTTATTCTAATGGTGCTTGTTATGATAAAAAAATAAAAGGAATATAGTTCAAAACGTATAGTTTGCAATAAATTTCCAAACTACCTACAAGAAAAAAATTTAAAAAATATTACACATTTGAAGAAATATTTATTTAAAAACTATTTTTAGCAGTGTTGACGTTTTGTACATTTTTATTAGTTTATTACTATACTAGTCGTAGGACGAAACTCAATCTAACTGGATTTTGGGATTATTATTTGTTGTAAACAATAAACTGTGTAATAAATTTAAAAACTACCTCGACAATGTTGAAATAATTTTGAAAATGTTTAATTTTATTTAAAAAAACAAATTTCACTATTTTTATTATCTAAATATAGCAGTTGCTTACCAAGTACCTATATAATGCAATGCAGTTACTTGATTAACAAAGCTTTAGCAAATTAAAATTAGTAAAAATGTATCTTTAATCTACTGTAATACAAAGCGATTAAAACTTACCTCAATCATTTATTTATACCTAATATACTATAGAAAACATACAATAATATATGCAAGACAATTCGATTATGAAAACCTAAGTTCACTATCAATATTTATATACATAAAATATACTTTTTTCATATGTTATAGTTTGATTTTTTAAAGTAAGTGCATATAGTGTTATGGACGTAATATTTTTATTAGCCCCGGGCGTCAAATATCATAATATATACTGGCACTGATTGTTTATTGTAAATATTCACTTATTTTTTAATTTCATACAATATATCCTAACAATAATATACATACATATTTATGTTGGGTTTTTTGCTATTCCATTTAAGTTGTGTCGTTAAACCTCCTTCTTTGTAATACGGATATCCGAATTTGGGATGTTTATACGTGCGTAGTATTTTTTTTACCCAGTTAAGTTAATGCGAACGTTTCTATACTCTTCCATACTCGTGTTTCTGCGATATAGCCGATTTTATGGTCCAAGTGGTTTCAATATTCAATAACCAATAGGTAGTGTTATAGATGTTTTGTGCCCTTTTGAGAAACCAATTACACCAAATAGATAATTCCAACTCCCAGTACCTATAATATTTAGCAAGACCATTTTGGGGGGATTTATAAGGTTAATACATTGACCATGATTTAAATTGTATAGCCAATTAAACTAATTACGGTCAAGTAATTGTAAACAATTTAACATTGAATTGTTACCTAAATATAATATCAATAAAATGTTTCAGTATTAAAAATAACATTTAATTTTTACAGTTATATCTTGTGAGTATTAGGTTACCGATATTTGTAAACTGATTTTAATAATTAAAAACACAGTTTATACTAAATATTTTGTTGTTTTATTTTAAAAATAATTTTACCAACTTTTACATCATTGTATATAATGTTATTAGTTTATTGTATAAATACGACAACAGTCTACAAGTCACGTGTGTTTAATAATTATGGTATCCGAGCTTATGCGAACTGTACACATAAAGTTACTTCATACTGTCTTTGTTTTACACACAGAAAAAACACCAGATTTAATATTTATAACTCAATTACATCAACACATTCCACAACCACCATTTGTACAACCCAGTGAATCTCAATAACCATCCAGTTTCCCGCCTGTGCGGTTTATATTTATGCATCTGTAGATAAAGGAATTTAGTTAGTGTTATCGGAAAGGCAGTTGAGCTTGCCTGTGAACTGCTTTATATTTAATCATATTTTAATAAATATACTGAACACTCAACTAATGTATAATCTCACCTACTTATTCGGCGAATACAAATGTAGAATAGGCCCACCAGAAAATCAGAATTTTCGTGCAGGTATGTCTTTATCTATATTATACACGGAGGTTACAAAAATATTTTTAAAAATATATTAAATTTATAATACTAATACGGTAGTAGGTATAGTAAGTACCTATCGGATATACAGTATTCAGGTGTATGTTTATATTTCATTATGGATCTCTGTGTACACGTCGATACCCGTAAATGGGTGTATTAGGTAGGTAATCACAAAATGATGTATAAATAGTATTAAACACTATAGTAAAATGTATATTTATATATATAAATGATAGCTTTGCAAAACAATGCAAAGCGCTTTGAAATCCCAGCCCTAATTATGAGATTTGATTTAAAAACCATTGCGAGCGAAGTGACTGATTTGTTTTTATATACAGACCCTCATAAATATATACCGGTAAAAAATAACCTATTTGCACATCACGGATGTTGTAAAAAATATATAGAAGTATTTGGCTTTACCGCAAAATAAGCCATAGATGCACTTCGTAGAACTCTAAAAGTAAATCTACTAACTTTTTTTGGGAACCTTCAAAAATCGTATAGTGTTCAAAACATTCTTGATACAACCAATACCTTTTACATAAAGATAAAAGTGAAAGAACCTTACAAAAAACGCATTATATAATGTAGAGGGTGGCAAATGGCAACAACGGATGCTAAATCTCTTAATAAATTACTCGTCTCGTAGAAATGCACAAAAAACACAAGACAACTCCATTAAAAATCTCAAAACACCGAACTCCAATATAAAATAAGTATTAATAATGTAACTACAAATTCGACACTTTCATCTCTATTCCTACGCTAACCAAGTATTTGGAAAATAAGAATAAAATATTTTTTTACTCATCCATCAACTGACAATGCCCTGCAGCTAACAAACTTCCTTCAAATTTTAAATCCATTATTAATTATAATTTTCCCTGGAACAGTACTAGCAAAATTTCTATGCAGAGATGACAAATAATCTGATCCTAATTGCAAACCCCCTCATTATAATTCTATGGATTATATTAGCATTAGAAATCGCACAAACTAATTGATAACTTATGTAAAACTAATAAACATTTCTCTTATATCAAGGTAACATTTAACGGAATATTCCGGATTAAACTTCCTTCGTTATCATCTTCAATATATAGCTACTTATAAAGTTCTCCAAAAATCAAAACGCAAAATCTCAGAAACCTAGTTTAATTTACATCTCAACATACAGGTAGATGTGCCAAGTACAAAATAATATTTTCTCAATCATTTTTTTTCAATGCCCTACATTAATTCGAAAGAACCCCGACATCCTCAAAACCCCTGTAATTAAACTACCACCCAGCTCCATGTACGGATAGATAAAAAATCTACTGGAACCCAGTTCAAATAATTTTAATGTATATCTAACTATAAACACAATACTATCCCTACTCTTTCCATTTGAATTGGGGTATCAACCTCCTAAACTACACTATTAATTGCAAAAAAAATTTGCTTTTAGGTAAGTAGGTATGTTAGTTGTAGGAACTATGCTTGAGAACCCCCACCTTCCACCCCCTCTCATTTTCTTAAAAATAAAACGATACTGTGCTTTATTAAAATAACATTTCACTGATTAAAGTCTCGCTAATAATTTACTTATTTTTCAAGACAACCACAATTTATAAAGTTTGTTGATTGTACAAATATATTAATTTTATACTACAATTCAATAATTGAAATTAAATAAATATTATGTATATATTTTAGTCCCATTTATCATATTATTGGTAGACAGAATAATATAATATGCATATTATTTTATTTTAAAACCGGCTACCTATATTTTCATTCATTCTTAACTATTTTAGTATTATTTAGCCTTTCATTACTTTTATACTTCCTTTTTAAATATCGTTATTATATTTAATTAAATAATAATACCTACATTAGTTAAATACAAGTTTAAAAATTATGATTTTACTCTTAACTCATTAATCAAAAATGTTAAATTATAAAATAAGATCTAAATTATTGAAAGCAGATTTTTTTTGCTATTTAAATCTAATCGAGTTACTTTTATATAAGCGTTAGTCGTTTCTTTTGATATTATTAAAGGATTATTTAGGGGGAAGTGCGCAACAGTTTGTATAAAAAAAACTTATATCTCATGATAAAAGATCATCAATAATCCTACGAAGTTTTATATTATATTAACGTTATGATAGTATTTGAAGACTTTTTCCATTTCAATTCCTTTCATAGATTAGATGAGTTTAACTAATACAGAAACTGAATATGTTCTACTGAAACCTTAAGCAATTTATAACTACTATCAATAGAAATCATCATAACAACAAATAATCTTGTTTTTATTGTCAATTGAATACGTGTGTTAAAAATAAAATATGTAATATTAAAATTATTAGTTTTAATGATTCAAAAAAAAAATAAATAAATGGTAAATAATTATAAGAATACATTTTGTTCATCTTTATTAATAATATATCCCAGGAATATGAATTTTTTACTTAGAATTTACATATAAACAAATACCTTATCTTCAAATTATATTGAAAGTATATCAACTATTAATCAACAATATTTTGGTAAATTGGTAAAGTAAATATCTGAATATTACTGAAATAATAATGTAATAACTGAAAATTAGTTAACCATAAAAATAAAAATTGGAATACCTGTGAAATAATAATATGAATTTTAATAATAATTGGAGATAGGTAGTTTTGACAAATCAAGACGTATTTTGACAAAATGTAAGGTTTAAAAAGTGACACATAATATCAATGTTTATTTTTTTCAATTAAAGCTGTTTGGCTATCTAATTTTATGTTGCTCATAAATCATAGTAATTGAGTAAATATTTTGTAATAACGTTTTGAATAAAAGTTGATATGAAGATTTTAACAGGAACAACTTTAGTATAATAATATGTACAACATATTTCGACGCTGACTGCACATAATGCCATTGTTATAGATACTTCACTAACTATACAGGCCCATTTTAAATTATTTTACAGTTACGAGTATGTATTAAAACATAATATTATATGGATAATCATTTTTGGAAATACTTCAAATATGCAACAGGGTAGATTTTGATCCTTATGTACCTAATCTTATGCGCCGTAAGTAGGTAGGTACATTAGTTGAATTACTATAGTTATTTCAAAAGTTAATACATTGATTAAACATTGAGTAACGAACATATTGTACCTATATATATAATATGACGATTAACATATATAGTAGTTTCAAAATATTAATATTATAGATGATAATATCCTAAATAGTAATATGTATCTTGTACCAAATAATATCCGTGTATAATTAAACAAAATAAAGTACAATTATAACACAGATTTGTTTTTGTTATATATTGCAACTTATAAGTCGTAATTTACAGCCGTATGAATATTATGATATAATAAATAAAATATGTTTTAAATATTAAATTCAAAAGACCTAAGTACAGCATTTAGTTTTTAATTTTTAAACTAAAATGTAGAATTATATATTTTACAAGTTTAAAAAATATGAGTTAATCGTTCTATGCATTATAACTTAAAACTAAAAACTGTTTTGGAACATTACTATTAGATATTAATGTCAATGATTTTGGCAAGCATATTGCAAATACTATATTAGAAACAAGATAGAAGATAGTCTATTGTTGTAGCAATGCAGCTAAATTAATTGGCGATTGAACATAGTTACATGAAATAAAACTGAATGCAAATTTGTTCATAATACAGCTTTAGTTATGAAAAAACAAGAAAATGCAATAAAACATGTTTATTTTAAATTTCCATTAACGTATAGTGTAATAATTAAAACTTAAATTAAAGATTTCTTAATTAAATACTTATATCAAAAACTTTAAAATTTACAATAATGTTGGAATAATATTCCAAAGGTAGGATTTTAATTTTTAAGGCTTAAACAAATTTCATAGATGTGATTTAATAATATAATAAATAATAGTAGAATATATCATAATATATTAAATTAAATATTTACATTAAATGTTTTTCACAGTGTTCTCGGATATGTTTAAGATTTTAAAAATAATTAAACTAACTATGTATTTTGATTAATCTAATAATACATTCCATTATACAGGTTATAAGCCATATCATATGTATATATATATATTGTATTTTAAAACACATTACAACTAGAATAAGTGCTCATATATAAATTATATTTAAAATGCACATGTCATTATAAAATGCTACATTAGTCCTGTCAAAATGCGTACCTAATCAAATTAAAATTAAATTTTTTTTTTATTTAAAAACTTGTGTTTTATTTTCCAAAAGCAACATTCATTAAAACTTAAAATGGTGATGAAAATAATATCAAGGTAGGGGCTTTCACAATTCATGGTTCACTTGTTTTTTGTTGTTTTATTATACATTATAGCATAGGTAGGTAACCTAACCTATTTTTTATTTTATTTAACTGTATCATATTAATCATTAGAAGCTTCTTTTAATTCATGAATATTTTCATACTACATTTCTGAGTATAAAATAGTTAGATAGCTTATGTAATTAACGAAAACTGGTGAAGTACCAAACTACGATCCTTTTCATTAATTTTATGACGTATAATTTTGTACTAGAAAATGGGTTTTAGTCTTAATACATTAAGAAAACTGTTGTGTTTTAGTTTATGGCTCTAAACTAATGCTAGCCATCACGTAAAATTTACATAAGATGTTTCAAATACAATTTTTAAAAAGTTTATTACTAAGGCAAACTATGGAGAATATTTAACAAACAATTACATTATACACAATCATATTGTTTTCCAACTTGTAAGTAAATTAAGTTACCTAGTTGATATAATATTCATTTTTCTCATTTAATTAAACTAACATAAGCTATATGAATTGTAGTATCAATTAATATATTATTTTACCGTTTTACTTGGTATTTAGATACTATTATAATTTATAATAGCCAATAGGTATAACATTTTATTTTTCAAATTTCAATTCTATCAAAACAAACAACTAAAACTATTAGAATATTTCAAATCAATGTGCCCGCTATTTTAGTTAAGATTAATTGTTTTATCACTTGTAAAAAAAAACAAAATAATATGTGCTATATTATTTTGACTTTGCCCCCGTCCCCTCCCTTCTCGGGTTCATATTTCTGTGACGTCCTTGTTTCAAATGTCTACAAATACCTTAAAAAGTATTTATTTATTTATTCGTATAACCAGAAACACAGAAATTACAAATTACAAAAGGAGAATTAATAAATAACTAAAGTAGAGAAGTAAAGATCTAAGAGTGCTGGTTTTAAATTATAAATTGAAAATGGCACACGATAAACAAAACCATAGATTAATATCTAAGTTCCGTATTCATTCGAAAGCGTTTAGGGTTGCGTTTGCAAGGTCCTCGAGTGATCCATTGAATTTACGATTTGAGCACTCGTTTATGATGAGTGAGATGTATGGGCCACAATCACATTCTGGAACTGAGGTTAACCCCCATCTGTGCATCAAATGTCCAAATTTCCCATGTCCCATCCGGTCCCGATTAAGGGTGGCCCAGTATTTGCATGGTAGGTGGAACCCTCAGATTTGGTGACTGCCGACTTTGTAGAAGTTATGCGGATCCAGCTGTGATGCTGCCCAATCATCTCGCCAGGCGTTTAGGATGTTAAAATTATAATTATCGAGCTATATGGCGGAATCCAGGGAGGTTTTCTTGATTTTAGCCTTTCCACGTCTCACTACGTATAGGCAGTGAGGCCGTGAGGGGTCAGAATTCCATTTCCTTCGTAATTTTAGTAGTGATTATTTGCGGTGAAGAGTGGGCGGGTCATTATTTCTGGGTACCGGTAGCTATTAAACAAACCTTAAAAATAGTCTGAATATTTTTGAAAATCCGTCGTTTATATAAATTTTAATCTGAGTAAATGTGGTATGCCCTAAATTCCTACAATTTTTTTTTTTATAATAACAAATTAACAAAAAAAACGTTACAGGATAAATGATTCTTTCTTGTTTGAATACCCAATATCGTAAACATTTCAATTACCTACCTACGTAATATACAAAACGAATAAGGCATTCCACTTAAGTACTAAACCCTTTTTAATTTCCAATAAAAACATGTAATATATTTTCAAATATTGTGTTGTTGAAACTATAAAAAAAAATATGAATTTTTAACAATGAAATATTTTTAAATGTTTACGATCTTGATGAATTTTGTAAGAATGTTAACTTCAAACACTTATAAAAAAAAATATTGCTATAATTGTTCTATATTTTTTTTAATTGAGATATGAACAACTTATAAGGAGTTTATTGTATTACATTGTTCAGAATTTTACTTTATAATAGAAATGTTATCATTTTTAACACTTTTCTTAAGTTTGGTTTCACGTCTGTCTGTGATCAAATCTTGCGCGCTCGATTTGAGGCACTTTTTGAAGATGAAAAATTCTGAAAATTGGTATAGACCTTGGTCTTGGATGACAATACAATAATCCGTTGTCATTTTGGGACATGGACCAAAAAAAAAAAAAAAGGATTGTCCCCACGACGTCGCCGTAATATCTCTCGCAGATATTGAACTTTCTCTCTTCCCCAAAAAAAACCGCAACCTCTTACGAAGCAAGTATAGGCGTGTCCTATCCATTATTATAATATCTATGGTAACAACGGTAATTATTACCAAATAACATTATACCGGTATTCTGATATAGGTACCGAAAACACCGGATAACATATTTCTTAAACGTTTAATAAAAATATTTACTTTCAACTAAAAAGTAGAAAATAAAAAATAAAAAAAAAAATTTTAAAAACACACTTTTCCATAAAAACATTTAAAAAAAAATTTTAAAAATTGCACTAAAAAGACAAAAATAATTCTCTGTACTTAAAAATAATGAAAAATTTATTGATGAAAAATTTAAAAGTGTGTGGTGCATCATACAAAACATTAAAAGCCGAGCTAAGTCTCACATACACTTCTTTGTTCAATCCTGTTTATAAGATAGTGACTGGCAGTATATGTCAAGTATAAGAGCAAAATAATGAAAAATTTACTGATGAAAAATTTAAAAGCCAAGGAAAGTCTCACATACACTTCTTTGTTCAATCATGTTTATAAGATAGTGACTGGGAATATATGTCAAGTGTATGAGCACCACACACTTTTAAATTTTTCATCAATAAATTTTTCATTATTTTTAAGTACAGAGAATTATTTTTGTCTTTTTAGTGCAATTTTTAAAATTTTTTTTTAAATGTTTTTATGGAAAAGTGTGTTTTTAAAATTTTTTTTTTTTATTTTTTACCGTTCAATTTGAAAAGTATTATTTTTACAAAAGTTCTAACTAGATGAAATTTGTTACAAGGAACCACCTTCAAAGTTAAAAATCGAAGTATTATTGTGTCGCTCCTGAAAATGACGTCAAACACTAAGAAAAAAAACTATTGTTAATCCATTCGCTTCGCTCAGAATCTAAAAGTAATATAAACTGATTAGTCGTTCCTCAATGTGGAATTTCCGTTAGTGTGTAAGTACCTATATTATAAAAAGCACATATAATACATTTGCTGTACCTATGTAAAATTGTCTAATACAAAAAGGTATACCAATATAAATTTCAATTTATTCCTATAACCATAAAGAGTATACTATTATTAAAATTATTATAATATAATAGCGTTAAAATTATTTATAGTTTATTTTGTTTCATCTTCATTTTAAGTGGAAACTATATAATATTGTTAAGATATTTAAATTTATTTTTTTTCATATATATTTAAGTATTTTTCGTTGTAATAGTTAATTTGTGATATTTTGTTTTATTCAGCTGAATACACATTTGTATAGATATTTTATGTAAGCAAAACAAGTAACAACAGGTTGTTAAATGAAAAATTCTATTGCCTAAGCCCCAAATAGAAATAGAGAGTACTCTGTTGCCACAAGTTACTTTAATTACTTAAATAATAATCCTTACAATTTTAGAGCGGACATTATGAATACTAATATTAAGACCTCAAATATTATAATTAATTGTATTATTCATACCATACTAAAATTCATATATTATAATAAATTTTTTTTTTTTAATTCAATAAAAATCCGATTAATTATTAAGATATTATATTATGCAATACAAGATTTTTAAAAATGCAACGAATATATTTGTTTTAAAATGGACGGATTATCAATTCTATAATTTGAAACACTAAGAAATCCATTCAGCCCTTTTAACCAAAATTATAAACTAAATATAATTTGTTTTTGGGTTATAATCATCTGATTTATATCCGTACAATATAACATTGTATATTAAATATAATTAATTATTTTTTCATTTTATTTCAAGAAGTTTGCACGTTCATTTTAAACGCATATAATACGAGTCATAAACATTCACTCCCTACAAAAATTATAATAAATTATTTTTATTATTAATTCGGGGCACTTAAGTCTCATACATACAATGTTATATTTATGATCTTAGATTGTAATTTTATTATATACAAAAAAGAAAGTTTTTGTATTAAAATCTACCACGAAAAACCTTTCTTTTTTTTTTGTTTATACACCTCGAAAACATCTGATGCAATCCCTTAAGAATTGTAGACGAGCTAATAATTGCAGTTCGCATAAATTTATTCCATTTGTAAGTCAATTAGTGGCTACACACATATTTTTTAATTACAAAAACAGTATTTTCATAATTCACTTTAGCCGGAGTTTGCATTTATTCTGGACTTTTTTTTCTCTATTCCCTGTCTCTTCACCCGTTCTAGTGCGCAATTTGCCCGGCTGACACTAATAATTTGTGTTTACACAAGACGCGCTAAAAACGCCCTTACAACGCGGTCGCAAAATAAACACATGCGTGCGCGCTTGTACATCCGTCCACATAATAACCCATGGTTATAAATTATTCAGCACAGCACTCTTGGTTATGTCGCATTTATGCAAATATCCGAAAGTTTTTAATTTTCATAGCTGCGACGAACATTTTATTGATAAAGTCCCGTAATTTGGCTAATATGTATACAACTATGTTGAGGTCGTGATTTGTTTCGGTGGTGGCTCTTATGTCTTGAAATAATTTAAATAAAGGTCGTGTGACGATGATTCGTAAGATTTTATTTCAGTGCTCAAATGTTAGGTATACATGACGTTCAACACGTTTAACAACTCTTTGTAGTGAGGCTTGCTTTACCTCTGCAGTGAGTACAGTGGTATACATAAAACCCGTTAATATTTGTTCTGATACCCATTATTAGATACAATATACATATTTTATATGGATTTCGATGTTCTATAATATCAAAATAAAAATAACTTACTATAATAATATATTATTATGCTTATGAAATGAATACGTCGTTGGTATTTTTTGGTTTCAATAAATAACATTAATGGGTTATTTTCGCACAGAGTCTTAAAACATAATGATCATTAAATATAATAAATGTATTTACCTACTGAAAAATTAATTTTTGTAGCACCATGGTAATGTTTATGAGGGACGACAATGTCACTTGATGCTAAATATTAGCCATAGATTTCGATGTAAATTAAAAGGGGGTTTTTACCTAAAATGTGAACACAATAGTTGTATAACATTACTGAAAAAAAGGAAACAAAATTTAACAAAATATATTTATATTTACCAACAATATATTATAATATAATATATACCTACATTGTATATTGTATTATATACATATTTTTTAACATAGTATAAAATAATAATACAGTGCAGTGTTATTTCATTCAGGTAGATACACCCTATTATTTTAACACCGGAATACTCTTGTTCTTTTGAAATTTCTAACAATAGGTCATATCTCTTACTGCCCTTTGTCTCACGTTTTCCGTCTCTTTATATTTTTACGGACATAGGTAGCCCATTGATATTTTCCCACCGTCAACGCATGTGATTCTATTCTTTATTTGTGTGTTTAACTACCAAAATTAACTCAACACAAAGTTTCAATGTCTTTTGATAAATCTGGCACAACAGTGAAAGTTTAAACTTAATAGTTGTGTTGACAGATATACGGGAAATAAAAATAAAAATGTTGTTGAAAAAAAATGTTTGTACAATTGGTGTCTACCATTAATTACCATTAATTTAGGATAATTTAAATAGATGAAAGCAAAATATTATATAAATTACCAATTTTTAAATAACTCTATTAACATAATGGTGTTGAGAATAATCATGCTGCTTTGAATTGCTGAATGTATAAACCATAAAATATTTATAATATAACATTGTAATTCATTTACAGTATACTAATTTAATTTACTCGTTGAACATGAACATATTTTTTTACCATAAACAATATTCTGTACACTACATACTGTTTTTATTAGTAATAATTTTTGAATTCTTTAATTTGATAATTTTAACTCTATACAGTATACACTATATCCCATACAGATCCACAGAAAGTACTTACATGACATAATGTGATAATTTATAAATGTGAATTACGTAGGGTTTTAAATGTATACTCCGGGAAGCACCAAACCGTCTCAAACTCATACATTTCAAGGTTTTCAGTCCAACTCCCTCATAGTCTCACAGCCTCAGATTCATGGTATGTAACAAACTAAGCACTACACAAAGGTTTAAAAATAGATACAGTTGATTAACTAGCTAAAAAATACTGTACAAAAGTGGATACTAAACTACCACATAACCTTCCAAAGCCTCTCATTTCTCACTTATCTTCACTTACACTCCTTGACAACCCCCCCCCCCCCCACCCACGTCATTCCAAAAGACGCCGGTGACGTTATCTCTTAAATTAGTAATTTAACAAGTTCTAAAGGGTTCATTCAATGGATGACCTCTCTCATTAAGTTAAAATCAATTACTTATTAAATTTTCGTATATAAATGTAATCTGAATTACTTATCGTGATCTATACTCAATACGGTTCGAAAAAAAAAATGTATTCTCATTACAGTTTAATTCAGATTCAATTAATAATTTTTGTATGAACACTTTGTTTTGTTTCTATATATTTTAAATATAACTAAAACATATTATAATATAGTATATATTTAGTCATTTAAAACTATTAACTTATATTGACTTCAATTAACGGCAATTAGTTTTTAGCTGTTTGTAATATTTCATCACAATTATAATAAATAATAATACACCTAACTATTATTTATCACATTTAATTAACATCGGGATCACTAATTGATTATCAAACGATATTAAAATGGCTTACATAAGTATATCATACTATGATATTCTTATTGATTTTGACATGCAAAATAATTGATAACTTACTATAATTTAATTTTACGTTTCTATCCATAACGTTTCCTAATATGTAAAATCATTTTCATTAAAATATCCAAATTTATTCCGTAGAATATTTTGGTGTAAATGCATTCATTAAACAATAAAGCTAGGTAACGTGTTTTAGAAATTATTGAAGTTTATACGTTGGATCTACGGCAGCCCAAGGATATAAGACGACCCACTTACAATGTAAATATTACATAGTGGAGTAAACATTTGCACATGTTATTCACCATAACCTATCCCATTGACCGTTGTACATACATGATTTTCATATGTATACATACAAACCGTTTTAGTATATACAGCAATATTGATGCCAACATAACCCTTTCTAAACGTCTATGGTTATTATTATTATTATTATTATTCTCTTTTATCTTAATTTGTTACCTACGTATATATATATTATATAACATATCGCACTATAAAAAAGATTATTATTGCTAAAATAACCCATTTTCTGTACAAGGTGAAGGGATGGTGATATTCCCGATGGTGTCTTTTCCAACGCGTGTTGAATTGGACGATTTTGAAAAAAAACTTACAGAAGGTAGTACATTTATATTTATCGATGCCAACGATTACAAAAATTGTATGTATTAAGTCCTTATGTCACAACCCCTAAATTTTGCAAGAGAACTGTTTTAAATTTTCAAACTTGTGTTAAAATGTATAATTCTTATACGGTACCTGACCTAAATGAACTGATTTCATTATAAATTATTATATTATTGATTATTGATACATTTTTTTAGTTAATTTAAATTGTAATAATTGTTACTTTAAAACATTTTATTTTGTCACCGATACAACTGAATATGTGATAAATGGTATTTTTTATTTATAGTTATCAACACACAAGTTTTTTATGGACATAAGAAAATTACACTTATTACACACAGACTAAGCAATTTTTTTTCAATATTAAAAAAATATTTTTCACAATTAAAAAAAAAATACAATAATTTAACTTTACCTTAAGGTTAAAACGTTAAATTATATAAATCAAAGATACACCACGTAATTTATGTGTTGTAACAATCGTTGGAAATGGTACCGTTGTAAATAGCACGTAACCTCTGTCAACTAAACAAAATAATTATATAATTTAATAATATTCAATACATATGTTTATAATCCTTAGTCTATAATATAAAATATAATCATACACATTAAAGCAGTAATGTTAGCATAAAACACGCTTATTTTGACAATTTGTCCCGGAAAATTAAAACAACAAATTACATTTTTAGTTACTAAATTTAACATAATATATTATTAATATAATATATACTATATTAATATATTACAGTGTATTACCTATTTTAATTAGATAGAAATATTATGCACTAACGAAACTGTATATATATTATTTAAATAGTATAGTGAAATATAATAAAATAAAGTAGTAAATACAATATTTAGTATTCTGCATACAGAAAACAATTTAAAAAAATTATTTATTTTTAGTTATAATAATCAGATTACTAATACAAGATTAAATCTATTAAAAAATAAAATATCCACACAGCTTAATGTGTACTAGTACTTTTTATAAATAATGGAAAATGGTTAATATATTTTATACATTTAACGTATGACTATATTAGATACTCAATTATTAATCTTACTGAGTAATAAACGGGCTGCAACATTTCAATTCTGCGATTGTACATAAATTAAGCAGCTGGGAATACAAAAGGTTATCGTTAAACAATGTTAATGTTCAATTGAAAAAAAGCACTATCTCCTGATAAAAAAGTGCTATTTTTTTTATTTATTTTAAAATTAACTTTTTTAATACGACTTTTGTAGGTAACCATTTTATACTATGCATATTTTGGCCATGAAATTATGTTGAGCCCAAAATAATTATTAAAAATAACAGAGAATCAAATTGTAATACTCGATAAAATATATCTACGCTTTTATTAAAACGTAATTGGCCATATTTTAGTCATACATATTTAATCAAGTTTAAATAGCTTTCTGGTATAGGTACCATGTGCTTATAATGAAAAAAAGTACCCACTGTTTTTCCAGTGCACTTCCACTGAGAAGATATTTTATTATTTACATAGGTAGTTAAATATTGTATCTTTAGAGGAGATGAATAATGAAGATATTTTTCACATAATAATATTAATCCGGCTCTAGCTAATACTTTTTACGGTAACTCATTCCTCACTCATGTTCAAACAAATGTGTGTATAGATTATAAAGGTTATTTAAATATAACATTTCCACAGTTATAATATGCATCAATTAACATAATATTCAGTTCCAATGCATAATATTGAGGTTCCTGTATTCTTTAGCATTAGTAGTTAAGTTTATTGTGTTGGGAAATTAAAATTTGTCATCAGAATAAATCTTAATAATGAGAATATAATACCGCTTTTTTTTCAAATACAAATGTTGATACGACTGCTCACCTAACGTTAGAAAACAATTTAAAATCCCTGTATTATTTTTGCTAGGATAATTTGGAATAAGCAATGTACTGCAATACTGTGGTTGTTCAGTAGTATATATAATCAACATTTACTTAGAATCTCATTTCCGGACGAATGCTATTGTGAAAAGAAAACAGTTTCAACATCCGGGCAGCCAGGAAATTCGTAGTATAATTCGCTTGTCTGTCTATTTTTTCGACGGGATAAGTAAAATACTTAGTCGATCTTACAACCAAAATCTTTTTTAATACTTAATAATGAACAGATTTTAATTCATATGGAATTAATGACTACATTTCCAGTTTTTTGAAAAAAAATTTTAGAAAATATATTAAGTTTATATTAAATAAAAGTTGTATACCTAGATATTTGAATTGAACAATACGAATATACGATAGTTGGTATACCAGCTATTAGTTACCAGTTATAGACACCTAAAATAAATAAACAAATCTGTAAATGCTGTGCCCGTTATACATTACAATTATTCAGATAATATATTCTATGTTTTTTGTATCCAAAAACCATATACTTAATTTTGTATTTAAAAATAAACACTATGGGTTTTTTTTTTATAAATTGATGCCTAACTTAATAACATATGTACAATGCAAATTTTTCCTTCATACAGCCATAGTACAATTTACTATGGTACAATTTACAACTTAAAAATAATATAGAGGTTGAGAAATATTGTTAAAAACCTTTTCTGGTTTAAAATGTGATAATTTTGATAAAAAGGTATTATTATATAATATTATTGATATTATTGACTTTTACCAGTAATCTGTGCTTGCAAAAGAATAAAAGAAAAGTTGAAATCCTACGATAACTAAATAAGTGATACATACTAATCAGAGACTAGTCTGCATTATTTGTCAAGATTAATACAAATTATGTGTTTATTAACCAAATTGTTGATGCATTGTTCATATTATAACATAAACATTTAACAATTAAACTGTACAATTATTTACCATTCATTTCTTTTTGAAAAATTATGTAACACGTTTTTTTAGCCTCAATATAAGATACACTCGAAGAAATTCATTATTTTCATGAACCCAAGTATTTAACTTCGTACCCAAGTGAACTCGCCCGAATAACAATCGAAGTATGAACTTTGCTTTGGATTTCTACTGTGAATGGCTATTGCGGGTAAAAACTTTAGACAGAATTTTTCTTTTACTTTAAAGATAACAAACATAAAAAAATATAATGCGATTTCAAAATCCTTTGCGAAACAAATATGGGGGTTGTGAAAGACAATGGATTTCATTCTGATTCCTGAAAACACTCGAACCGGAACAAACGTGGTCAATTTGGCTTATAAAGCTAAGATCAACTTTTCATAGTTAACAAGAAAAAATATGTTTGGTTCGGTGTAAGTGTGTTTGACAGATATTCTTCGGACAATTTGGAATAAGTAATTTAAGTAGCCTGGCGGGGCGAAATTCACGGAATTTTTCGTGAATAAACATTTTATTTATTATTTACACCACAGTGAAATTAATATTATATTTTGTTTATTTGTATTTTAAACGAGCTTAAGTTGATCTTACGGTTTATACTATGTAGGTTTGTAGTTATATTAACTCACTAAGTTTTCAATGGCAAATCAGATCATAAAAAATGGTTTTAAACTAAAATATATCGTCAGGATACATATTTGGATATTAAGTTAAACTATAATAGGTACACTGAATTTAATTATCTCTAGTTTCCTAAATGTACAGGATATAATAACAACCTAGCTCAAAACTATACTCCAAGCTTATTATTTGCTTTACATGAATATTCGAACGGATGCATAAATTAATTTCAAAACATTAGACATATTTTACTCCTTATATTTCTGGGGTCCTTCGCCAGTACATTCTATGTCCGACATTATAGGGTCCACACATATCCTCCGCTCAATTCTCGTAATCTTATCATCTTCAAACACCAAGGAATAAGGAACCGTTTTTCATTCCGACCATTGTAGGAGCTGAAAGGATAAGTTTCGTGTTTGGTGGCGCGAGAAAGGAAAATAAATTTACTCACTACCCAAAGCATATGGCATATCCCTTTTCAGATTCTGTACATGGTGGTAATGGAGCGGTAGCTATGAAGGTGGGTGAGAAAAGCAGCAATTTAATGAATAGTGCTGATAACATCACGGGTCCAAAACTGCGTTTATCTGTGGGAAATACGGGTCCTGTATACTTCCATGACCGGTTTCTCAACTATGAGTCTAATCGGTATATTATGTAGATGATCATAGTAGATATAGTTATATTAACATCAAATTTAAAATGTCAATAAATCCTGTTAACTTGGGACATACTTAACGTTAACATTTAATATTAAAAAAACACTTAACTACGAACACCTTTTTTGTTCTCAAATAAATAGATAGTATATTAGTACCTAGATACATTCATAAATAAAAAAAAAAAATACTTATTTGAAATACAGTTTAACATGTTATTATTGAATAGTATATTAAAGTTTATTATAGTATTATTTAAGTGTATACAAACGATATTGGTTAATGAATTTTCATATCAATTGTGTTAAGAAATAAATAAAGCTATAAAAATAGGTTGGTACCTATAGTACTTTAAAAAAATATTTTAAGCATATTCTTATCACTACAGTATTGTTTTACTCATTAACTATCAATTCTTCAAAAGTTTATTCGAACATAATTTTTAAACACGATGATAATTTTTCAATTTACATTCACAGCGTTTTCCGTTTTTTTGTTTTACATTAACCGTTAACACGGTCCCCGAGGAGGAGATTTTCGCATAACAGATCTACGTGTTTTGCATCTGTGACCGAATTTGTCTATAGTATTTTTTTTTCACGAGTGTAAAACAACGCGAGTTAAGATTTATTCCGAAATCAAACATTTTGAAATCCAAACAAATTTATATTCACCACAAATGGCCCTAAAACTGTATTATGGACGAATGCCATTTTTATGTTTAACCAAAAAAATTATTGTAAGAAATTCAAGCTAAGTGCTTTTTTTTCAATTTACACAACCGCATTTTAATAGTATAAAACAAATATAATTTACGTTTATACTTTTTATCATTTTGTTTATTCGATCCCGTGATCGTATACTTTGTGTAAGAATATAAACTGTAAAGGTAATGATTTGGTACATCATGGTTATTACCTATGTTATATAATCATATCCCATTTTGTTAGTACTCATATATTATATTATATTCATAAAATTTAATAAATAATAATAAATAATATTTATTCTAAAAATATTTATACTTTAAATCATTTCAATACATTTATTTCCGTAAACGTAGCTTAAAAAATAAAATAATCCTTTTCAATTTTGTATATTACTTATAACATATATTGTAACATAATGATCGTATGTGTCGTATAAATATTTTTATATAAGTATTTTAAATATTTTATCATAGTACAATATATGTTACGCACGAATTTATATTGATATTTCACATATAATTTTGTACTGTAGATATTATTCAATGCTTTTGAATAGGTACTACTTTTGGTATTCCAGAAAATCAATAAGTTTACTATTGAAAAATAAAAAATGCATTTTTTATTCTATTTTACATGGTGCACCAAAGTTCGAATACTATACGAGATGCTATATCTGTCAACTTGAGTTTTTTTCCTCATAAATATATATTTATGTGTTTAATATAATATGCGTATATTGTATGGTTTTAATTATAATGAAATAATTTGGTATGAATAAAAGTTTATGTAGCTCATCATTATTGAGTATCGGATTATGGATAAAAATATTGTATTGGTGTTCATGAATAATAGTAATTACTAAATTAAATTGAGCAATAATATTTATTTTCATAAAACTAAAATATACGGTATATACTGATATATTTTACGATGTAAATATATTTATTTATGACTTTTCTTGAATACCTACTTAAAATGTTTTGAAAACTTTTTGATTCCGCTTATAAGATACCACCAAAAAAAAAAATAAATACATATTGCTAAACTAAACCAGGGTTTTTTGTGAGCTTTCCACTCGTTTCTGCTCGATGTGTATTGTGTATATACATATTTTTCCATACCAACCACCGGTAAAGGTTTAATATTTTAAAAGAAGGAAAAGTTAAAGAATTTTCCCCCCACAAAATAAATGTATTATTACGATGATGTTTATGGTCAGTGTGCATTATATGTGGTGGTGTCAGATGCTGTTGATGGAGCTCGGATGTGGTTGATTGCCTATATGAATTTTAATTAAAAACATATTAATAAAACCGCATTTTATATAATATATATTTTTTTTATGCAAATTTAAAACATTTTAAAATTATCACATCAATTCAATATGCTCATTTAGATATATTGATGTATAAAAAGTTTCATATCATAAATTATTTTTAATTTTTATAGAAACATTATTAAAAACGATAATTAATTTCTAATGATTCACTCATAGTTTGTTAAAATTGCAGCGTTCTTGGTTTATTTTATTAATTAACCTAACCTTAAAATTAAAGTTCTATTGACCTGTAGTATAAAAATATAACTGTAATCCTAGCCCTCTCTTTAATATCTTAAATTATTTAAATTTGAAATTTAGAATTAATTTACATTTTTTTAATTTAAAGTAACATATTCTTCGTAATACTGAAACGTAATTTTACTATGCGTTTTATATGATTTGTTTAATAAGCAGCTCACCTAAAATATGACTTTAACTTGTTTTTAATTTATCATATTATTTTCATAACGTATTATAACACTTATAGCTGCAATACGCAGCTTTAAGTGTGAACATTTTATTGATTTTATAGAGCCTGTACATTGTTATTCTAGTGTTAAAACCTAACGGGGAATCTATTGTATTATAATGTTTGAATACATAAATATATAAATAGTAGTTCATACTTATCAACAATACATTTAGAACTGATATTTATTATTCAACCTTAGTTTTAATTTTTTTTATTTAATTTTCTTTAATTTCTATTGTATTTATTAATTATTTAATAGGTAGGAAAACTAATTTAGTCGAAGTTGAAATAATTATAGTTATACTTTTTAAACTACCTATCATAGTTTTTAACATTAAATAATTGTTTAGCTTATATTATTTTATACACCAATTCAGTGATAATTGAAAGTTATGTGAAGTGTGCTTAAAATATTTTTGAGTTTATAGTGATTGATCACTTTAAAATTTAGAATGAACCACCCCTGAGCACTAACACACCAAATTATAAGTAGTCATAAACTCAGTGTTTAAAGTTTCCTTTAGAGAGAAATATAAAGACATATACTCTCCCCCGAGTGTCATCTACAAAAAAAAAAATATAAATATTAATAATGAAAACAAAATACGGACAAGATACAGACATAGGTGCAGTTACAAGGTTGAAGGTTTTATCCATAACTCAAGTATGTGTATATAAATAGACAATCGTCTGACTTCGCTCACCTTGTCGTATACTTGTATTCTAGTATTGTACCTATAGACATTTTAAATTTAAAATTACAGATAAATCATTGCATATTCTGAAAATTATTTGGAGTGTACCTGCCTTTAGTCTATACCTATACTTCACCTTACTTAGGTATTTATTGAATGTTATAAAACTGTAAGCACTTAAGAAACTAATTTATAACTAAAGATTATCAACCTGTTTTAATTGATAAGATACAATTAATCTTGTAAAATAATTTAATATATTAAAATATTAACCAATCATTATCTCGAAAAATAGATGTGGGAAAATGCAATTACCAATTATTATACAATTTATTATCTAATACATTTTGCCATACTGAATCTCTGAATGTTTATTTTTAAATTGACAGAGTTCCTTTTTTTTTAATTTTTGACCATACTTTACTTCACACATAATTTTTTAGACACCAAAATTTAAACTATATATTGAGTATAAAATAATAAAAAAAAATGAATTCATTGTAAGTTTATAATACATAGCCACATAGGTAATTATTAATTACTAAAATGTATAACTGTTCTTTCATTAACCATTATTATACGGTCTTTTCTTACGTTAGAAGTATTTTACATATATATTTTACATTTTTTTTTAATAAACAACTAACTAAGTATGCAATTATTATAAGTCATAGTATTTATCCAAGCATTTTAAATATTCACGTTAAGCACACGTTTTAAAATAAACAATATTGTTTGTTTTTATTAGTAGCTATACTAGCAAACTTGCTTTAAGTTCATACAAATATTAAAAGCTTTGGATTACAGCTATTCGAATCGATTTGAGTGGAAACTTTTTAAGTGTTTCTTTCCAAATTAATATTTAGGAAATTTGTTAATTAAAACACAGAATTTATTCAATTAATTGAAATGGTATTAGTATAATTGATTACATGGTGCTGTTTTCAGTCAAAACAATTATTTTTACAAGACACTAGATATTCTTAATTTCCAACGTTTTAATAAAACGTAAAAAAGATAGAATGTAAAATCAATAGGTAAAAAATGCTTTAATAGCTTTAAAAAAAATGAGATAATTATTGGTTTTATGTTCACAATGGTAATGATTATAATTTCAGAGAACGGTATAATATGGTTTTTTTATTAAATTGAAATAAAATCGCAATATTAATTTATTATTATAACGAAGTACCTAGATAGATATCTCAAATTATTATTTTTGAGTTTGTAATGTTATACTATGTACATAGTCACAATTATTTCTTATAAACATACAAAAACCTATAAATTAATGATTAATTTTACATTTTTATATCATGTAATTTTAAAACCGTTTATATGATTCATTTGGAAATAATATAACAATCTTAAATTACCAAGAGTATTAACAAAATATAAATATTAACAACACTGAACTTTTATAAATTTGACATAGATAGTCTTTCGGTATTCCAAGCAGATCATTCAATGAGCGAATCACATTCATTCATGCGATACTAAACATGACAAGAATTGAGAAGGATTTTTTTTAAATTATAAAATACATTTTTGTAATGGTATTGTAACATACCACTTGTGTGATTTTATAAATTTTTCTAGAATCTTGATATGAGATAAAACTATAATAATATTATATCTACATTATACCTAAAAATGGTAAAAAAAAATCGAATAAACAAAATATTTAAATCCATACAATGTAAGGTCTAAAGTATGACTATTATAAATAAAACTTTTTCAGGAAAGTACCTAACCTAATTATAAGGGCTTTTTTATGCGTCTTATTGAAAGAATATAAATATATTTCCCAAAATAATGTTGGCATTATTTTTTAATCCTATTGGTTATGATAATTAATTCCATATAAATTTAATAAACTAAGATAATTGGACATTTTATATTTGTTCTTCTCGATTGCCTTTTAATTTTATCATACATAGTACATAAGGAAAAATTTATCAATTGTAAATTGGTTAAATATATTATTAATGATAAATAATTAAAATGACAAAATGTCGCAGTATCTATTATTAAATGAAACGTTAAAATAGTTCAATAAGTACTATTAAATATCACTATAATTTTCAATAAATATAACTTGTAAGTAATTATACAATGTACTGTTTTTCAATACAATCTTAACTTTTTTTTTTTTTTGTAAATCAAACTCTTACCTTAAAATGTATCTGTTATGATTAATGCCAATCAAAAGTATGAAAATATTTACAGCAACACTATTTTTTTACCTTTTATAGTAAACCTAACTATGATAACATTTGTATTACGGCTATTTTATAATTGTTTTAAACATTAACTGATTTTAGGTAATTTAATAAAATAATTTCAATTACGATATTATAATAATCGATTGCAAATGTATAGAAAAATAACATTTTACCAGGTTACACATAACTTACTCAAAGCTTACTATATATTTGAACATTTCCCAAGTTTTTGCTAATGCTATGAACACATTTAACTGACTGAGTAACTAGAATAGAAATCATTATTATCTCTTGACACCACCCTATAACTATATTAGCCTAATTAGATAGATGTATCTTAATCGGAAAATATAGATCATGTTTCTTATTTTTTTTACAAACAGCTTTTTGTTCTACACTATAACAGTGTTGCAATATGATGTTGTTATAAGTGTAAATGAGTAGTGGGGCGTGGATAGAGCTGGTATCCAACAATACCACTTACATAGTCACATTCTTTATTTTATTTTACAATAAAGAAAGGGAATGAAAGAGAAAAAAAGATCATAATATTAGGTAATTGAAAACTTATGGCGGTTATGGAATCTTTTCGATGTTGTTAGTGGTGTTTGGTTTGTAGTCCTTTATGGTTAGCGAATTTTTTATAAGTCTTATATATTATTATGTGTCATGCCTATCTATGATCGACGTCACCTAACGTAAGATGCATTTCGCAGGTGAGCCACGAGATTTTGAATATTATGTCGATGAAAAATGTTGTGCGCTGCAACGGACACATCTTGGAGGGTATGATCAGTACAATTTGGAGTGGTCGTTATCTTGACAGTTAGTGCATTGGATGAGGTCTCGTCAGTCATCGTTTCTAGGGTTCTTCAATTTTGACTTTCGTGTTAAGGTTATTATTGTTAACACTAAAAATGTTGTTGTTGATCTTGGCTGGTTCTAAGTAAACAAAGAACATGCAGAAGAAATATTTTCGAGGTCTTATGTAATATATTTGACCCAATTTTTTTTTTATTTCAGCTGTGATTTTGACTGTGTGAGTAGTTGGGTGGAGTTGATAAGTGTGAAATTTTTCGTTTTTATCTTTCAGGTAATGAATTATTTCTCAGTACACAGCTGGAATGCTTGGTTATATTTTAAGTTAGTTGATGTTTATTTAAATAATAAGTCATTTGTGTCACATTTGCACCTGTCTGATTTAAAAAATAACTATTTATAATTTTGAGGAAATATGATATTGTGTAGGTATACTAGTATTATTTCCTAGTATACTTATTAGGAAATTATTGTCATAATACTAACTAATATTTATGGTTTTTCAGGTCAAATATATACCCATGGACGTGTTGTACGAGATGTAAGAAACATATTATATTATAAAATACCTGCCTATACAATGTATTTTTAAGTGGTTGCTATGTTATTCTTGTTTATTATTATTTTATTTTTTTAACTTAAGCACGGCGACTAAGGCCATTAGATGTTGTGGGGGTTTTCAACTGTGGTTGGTAAGGTTAGTGCGTAAGGTTTTTTTTACGGTAGGTAAGCAAACACGTGTATGTGTGGCAAGGTTATTACTACTAGGAACCCGGGTGGTCACCCATCCGGGAACTGGTAGCAGCCAACGCGCCGTGTCAATAACCACATGTTTATTCTTCTACTTCTCTCAAACGGTAATAATATGTGGATATTATATAGGTACCTACACATTTGCAAAGATTTGTATGCGGTCATGTTCTACGACAGTAGTTATATAATCCAATATAATTTTATTTCTAAAATTACTTTTTTTCATTCCAAAACTATAGATAGGTACAATTAAAAAATATTAACTGATACATAACAATATACATAAAAACAAACAAAACAAAAAACGACCACTTAAATGTATCCGTTAATTCTAAAAAACCTCTGATAAGTATTTAATATTTTTGGATTTTTCATATTTCAATGACGTTTTTGTAATTTTATTTGTCTCTCTAGAAAATCTAAAATTACACCACTAAGGTTAGGTTAGGTTAATTAGCCACCCTCAACTTTTTTGCAATAAGAATAGGTAATTTTTACCTACAACAATAATATAAAGTTCTGGAAGATTGAAATCGATTGAAATAATATTCAAATAAAAAGTAGGTTGAGTGCGAAGCGAGCTATTTTGTATTTTAGTTACATGATCTGATCAAAACGTTTGCCCCTTCCCATTAAAAACTGATTGCCATTGATTGACTGACTAAATCTATTGGACCGTTGACTAATAACCTTACCCCTCTGACGATTATAATTGGAGATAGAGGAAAACTTTTTACTTTTCATTGTGATATTTTATAAAAATCTTCTAATCAATTTTAATTAGTTTGGATTGAGAAGCAGTGTAGGTTAGGGTATTGATGTTTCGTGTTTGGTTTGATAAGATGCACATTGTATTTGAAAGCCACCACTTGCATTCTGTGAGTTTTGGTGATAATGATTGATATTTATATTTATATTTTAAAAAATATGTACATTTATAACAACCACAAATTTCGATGTGCAACGCTAAAGGGTTGACAGATTTTAGTTTGTTATGATTGTTTGGAAGATTGTGTTTTTTTATTATACTTTCAGCGTCACAAAGAGTTTGAAAACAGAGAATACGGTAAAAGAGCGGAGTGAAAGTAACACGTTATGTGTCGTGAACAACGTTGACGCGTGAACTTGATTATACAACTTATTTTACTATGAATAAAAAAACAATTTTTATTGTTTCTAGAACAATCTGATAGGGGTTAAGAAACCTAAGGTGAAAACAAGCATTATGATATAATAATTATAAATATTCAGATCAAAGGGATAGTTTAAAAAATTGTATTTTTATCCATCATCTTAGAAAAAAAAACAAGGTTCATTACAAGTTTTATATAATATTGTAAAAAAAGTGTGCAACATTTTACCATCGTGAAGTTTGCTAATTACGCTAAAACAGTTGTTTTATAAGTATCTTCAAAGAAAAACATATAATATGAAAATAATAAAATAAAAAGTAACTTATCCACGTTCTTCTTGCTTTTATATAAGTTGGCCGTGCTTTACCAATTTATCACACAATGGTCGAAGGGTGAAGAGGGGAATGGCACGTTATTATTAACGACTTGGGCGTATCGTTCGCAATACAGCACCTCTAAACATCCGCAATTAGAAAGTTTTAAACGAACCCTCACCTCTTATGACAATAGCCGGCGCCGCATGGTCTTATTCACCATAGGTACGAGTCCACATTTACGTGCGGGCACTTTGTGCTCGCATTATCTGGGCTCCTATTTCCTATTATATTAATACCCAAGAGACCCCAAAAAAATCTAAAAAATACTTGATGAAAAAAAAAACACGACTCCTTGCGGAGATGGTGTGCTCGTGTTACATACAGCAGTACGGGTTGATTTTAAAACCATTGTATAAAGAACGTGGCAACTGTCAGTTACCTTTGTCATCAACAGCGAATTTTCGTCATTTCTATTATTACAACTGACACATCGGTAGAGACCAAAATGTTAAACATTCAAAATACCGGCAATATAATATGTACATGGTATTTGTAGTAAGAAAAAATAATCAATATTACAGCGTATAGATAATCACCGTACATGGTTTACTATCATGTACGTATTACGTTTACCTATATTGTATTTCAAAGGGATCTATGATTTCTTTTTTTGATAAACATAAATGTTTTTTTTTTAAAACCATTTTTTTATTTATTTTATCAATAATAATATTAATAAATATTAAATATTCAAGAAATTTAACTCTCGACAACGTGGTAAAATTCATCGCTCTATATAAAAAAAAAAACAGTTAACAAACGAACAAACTATACCCATTTGTTATGCAATCGCCGCGATTTATGTGTTTTTCAGATGAAATTGAAAGCTGACAAATGCAATATTACTCGTTGCGGTATAGCTATAAATTAAAACGACAAAAGTGAATGAGAAATTAAAATAATGATAAAAAAAAATGCCTTCTCAATCCTCTGACAAAAGAATATTACCACCGTGAATGATAGTTAAATAATATATTATTATTATCGTCGTGTGTTGAATACCCATGCATGCAATGTTAGTAAAACATAGCACGTAGTTACGTTACGAGATTGTCTACTTTGCACAAAAAGTACAAAAAAAGAAATATGCGATCTCATATCCGATTTCATAATTTTTTTTTTTTTTTTGTCACCCACATTGAGCAAAAACAAAAGCTGGAGGCAGTTCGTTTTACTCCAATCCATCTTTCGACGTCGCGAAATCCAATTACCTGAGGCCGTGATCTTCCGAGAAGCACAAACCTTTTCGGAAGAAATAAACATGATTTATTAACTCTTTGACAAAAACGACAGATTTGTACATTTTAAACCTATTTTTTAACACCCTAAAACACGCGAAATTGTCTTCAGAAATAATCAAACATTTTTTTTTAATTGCATTCTATTGCAATTTCGTATTCTTCCAGCAATACAATAATATAAAAATATGTACTATTATTATTTTATAAAATAAAACAAATTGTAGTTCGTATATTATTTATGTATTTTATTTGACAGTAAGTAATCGTAAAACATTATGTAACTAAATTACAAAAGTAATTAATTTACATAAGATATTAAAATAATATAGTTTATTTATTTATTTAGTTTCAGACAATTTATTATTTTTAAATCTAATACATAAGATGACCGACTATAATATAATATGATCAAGTTTCGGTTTATTATAGACTAGGTATAGATTATAAAGTTAAGTGGCGGCGTGATAAAGTAATTTAAAAAACTTGAAAACAAACATAGTGTAGTGTTAGCTTTTAGCTTCATGGAAAACAGTTATTTTTAACTATACTATCCAGCGTCCATCAGAGGGACTTGCAAGTTACAATGATGACTTATAATTTAACTGAAAACATTTTCCATGAAATTAATATTTCTCAAATAGTTCCTCAAGCTATTTTTAACTTCTATCATGATAGCATTATTCATAAAATCAAACATTTTATATAATATATTATATTACCATTGGTTAAGAATAGTATAGGTATCTATAATCAATGGTATTACTTATATGCATAGTAAAAAAATAAAACTACACTAATCATAATAAACGTTATATTATATTGGTTATCAATAATCAAAACCAGGACTACTGGTTTCTACTTTAGGTATAATATTGGGTATCAAGAGTATAGCTTAAAATATATTGGTCTAAGTGTATATAAAATAATAATAATATTAGTAATAACTAATAATAATGACATTTTTAAGCTTTTATAATAAATTATTAAGATACAATAGGTATCTCATAAGTAGTTTGTGCTGTCATCAAAAAATTTAAATAAATATATAAACGCAGTTTTTTTTTTATTGATATTTTAAGTTCAAATTTTGGTGAAATAAGAATCTGATATCTTAACGAAGAATAATTTAACATTACATTGATGTTACGTTAATTACATAACGAGCTTAGTTATTTTGTTGTAATTAAGAAATAAATATATTATTATAGTAGGTTCGTTAGGTATAGTTAGGTTATAATATGATGACTGACAGACCATCCCCTTTAAGAATCTTTTTTTTGTATTCAATGATATTATATCATTGAATTCAAATTTAACACCATACATTAAAAATACAAACTTATACCCTACTGCATAGCAGAGTGGTATCGACCTTTTTTAAACCACAACTACATAACCAAGATCAATAAATTGAGGAAAATGTTATGTTTGGAAAACTAAATTCTTCGAACTTTTAATTTCAAACGCTTTAAGTGAACAAACATTGTGCCTGTATTTTCAGAATTTTTAAATGTATTTCAATAGTAGGTACTAATTGCTAACTTATAACGAAGCTTGTATTCAACATTCAAGCTTTTGACCTAGATACAAATTTTATCAGTATAAATTAAAAAAAAAAAAAACTGGGAAACTTGAACAATTAACCCTTTTATTTAAAGTATATAAAGTTAAAAAGTATAAAATACACACGTTGTAACAATAGATATAGTGCGAGGAATCTATTATTCATAAGCATGCATTTCAAATTGTGCAATATTTACTACGAATTTTCATAATCAGAGTGAAAAACGTCGTTGGCGATTACGAGTTTCAATATTTTGTTTAATTGGGAGTAGGTAGGTACCACACATTTATTACGCTACAACAAATATATTCCGTTTGAAGTTTTTTTTAAAAATTATTCTTGGGCTTCAATTATTGATCTCTTATTAATTAATGCAATATTCTGAGATTTTCAATTTCAAGTGCAAGTGTACAACGTAGTAGCAGTTATAAGTATGGTTCAAGTTACTTTGTGACATAAAGTACCTATATTTTAAAGAATCCTACACTCAGAATTGAAAATACGTAGGTACGCAACTTATTATAAAATATTCATAAGAAACACCTTTTATCAAAAACCGAGGAATTATTTGGAGGAATTAATTAAGCAGTTAAATAAAATTAATAATATAAAGTACTATTATTTTATAACATTTTTTATACCCACTAAATGTCTAGTTATAATTCAGTTAATTTTCATTAAAAGTCTACCATTAATTACTATTATTGATATCACGCGCTAATGCCTACTCAATATTTACCTTCTAGAAAAATATATAAATCTCACGGTATTTCCATAAAGAAATGTTGTTCAAAAAACAGGTTTACTAGACGCGTGCAATTTCCCGCACAGTTGTCATAAAATATTAAACACTATCAGCACATCAGAGTTCAAGTGACACGGTTTCAACTCTCATATAAATTTATTCCATAGCATTACTCTTCAGGCGACAGGTGTATTGTTCTTTATGGAGTATAGGCGCAAACGTGTTAATGAGAAGAGAAAAGACTAATGTTTTTTATTTTTTGTTTGCAGCCATATAATAATTACAGAAATCGTCTTGCAAAAGAAGATCATGAAATTGTTTATTAGATTCAAATGAATATAATATAATAAACTATGTTTGTAATTATATGTACACATAATTATAATTTGAAAACTAAATTACCCCAATATGTTACGTACGTCAACGTAACCTGCACTTTGTAATCGAATATTCCAAACATTATTGCATTTTAATATACTCGATGACAAGCATTATCATGTATCCCTATAATTAGTATGCACAGAAAAATATTTATCCAAGAACATGAAAACAATCTCATGATAAAATATATCACTCTAAAAATGACTAAAGTTAAGTAATATAGTCAAATGGAAAATAGGGTATGTAAACAACATTTTAAACCCATGTATAATGCTGAATAATATAAAATAAAATAAACAAAATTTATAGCAAATAATGAATTATTGAATCAAAATATCTACATAAATATTATATTTATTGTATGATGTATTATTTTTATGGATGTCATCTTTCGGGAAACACTCCTCGGGACAGTAAAAATGTTCAAGAATGGCAGCAGCAATTCTATGAATAAAAAAGGTGGATAAGTGGATGTTGCTCTGCTGTACAGTAGGTTACAAGTGGGTCACTGTAATGGATGGTGTTAAATTTGAATTCAATGATATAATATCATTGTATAAGAAAAACGATTCTGAGCGAAAACGATCAGTCAGCCTATGATATTACCAAGTATATTTGATGATATTATTGTGAATAAAGTAATTTATATATAACCTATTTACGTGGAGCTTTGTTTTAAATTTTCAATCCTTAGCCATAAAAGTTAAACATTTTATACATTTTTAACTACAAAATAATTAATAAATTATAAATTTGATAAATGTTGTCAAAATTTGAACTTTAAATGCTTATTAAAAAAAATTGTGCCTATGTATTTTTAATATTTTTCAACTGAAATTAGAACGATATATCAGGAGCCTTATATTAAATGTTCACTCTTTTTTACCCAACAAATAACATTTTATTGATATTTATAAAAAAAAAACTAAAAAAATTGAAAACTGAC
The DNA here is from genome assembly GCF_019925205.1 of Metopolophium dirhodum. Lineage (NCBI taxonomy): Eukaryota > Metazoa > Arthropoda > Insecta > Hemiptera > Aphididae > Metopolophium > Metopolophium dirhodum. Next base: position 20,537,516 of record NC_083562.1, read on the forward strand.
AATGTCCGTAAACAGCTCAAAAAGAGTCAAAATATTTTCAACATTTTATGGTGTATAGAAAATGCTAATATAAACATTCAGTGAAATTTTCAAGTATCTACAGTCATTTGTTTTTTTAATTACAATAAAATAAGAAAATTGTTACATGAGAAATCGAGTGAATATCAAATGTTGTAAAAATATAAATTTCAGATGCTCATAAAAATTTAATTTAAGTTTCTTGTAGACATTTTTAGATTCTGAACGAAGTGATGAATGTATTGATTTTACAATGATGTGTGTTTTTTTTTTTTTATTATTTTTTTTTTTTTTTTGTGTCGCTCATCACCTTTTAGGACAGTAAAAGTGCTTGGATTTTCTTGGGTTAGAAGTTTAAAATAACACAAAAAAAAAAGTGGTTTTGCGTAAAAATTACCATTTTTTTCACTTTTTTTTTGATTTTCTTGACGTTTTCTAAAACTACTTGGAACTTTGACCTCACAAAAGAACCAACTAGGTTAACTTTTATATCAGCAATCCTAATCTCGAAAATCGGAACATTTTTTCTACTCAAAATGTTGCTGAGTGACGACAAAAAACACATCATTGTAAAAACAATACATTCTTTCGCTCAGTTCAGAATCTAAAATTAATTAGTAGTGTATTTGATGAAATCAGAGTTAGTGTGATTTCATTTTGATGACTTTTTTTAAATTAGATATCAAGTTGATGACATTTTTAAAATTAGATAACAAGTTGCAATATAAATTACCATATGTAATTATATATACAGTAAAATCTCTTCATAACGGACCCCCTATAGCCTTATTAGACAGAAATCTCCTTACAACTGAAAATAACAAGAGTCCCGTATAACCTATATCCTTCATATTATAGTCTTCCTATAACGGAAACTCTATTATAGTGGAAAAATCAATTGTTACCGAACTATTCCGTTATAAGGAGGTTTTACTTTATATGTATTAGGTACACAATAATTAACAAGTAGTTTTGTAAAATTCTTACTATGTCAAATCCTATACAGCAATATAATTTATTCTAATATTTATAATAATTTTTCATTTCAACAATATTATTATAAAACAATACAATATTATTTTAGCACATACAAAATATTTGGCTTTTTTCTATTAAAACCAAGCATTAGAACAATCATTGATTATGAATACTATAGATTGCTCACTGCGGTACAAAATACGCTGCGCTAAATTTACTAGCGATCCTGGTGTTATTATCCAGAACGCGTTGGCGTATCTTGTAACATGGTCGTCCATTAGTATTCATAATCAATGGAACAATGTATTTTAAGAATTTAGATAATTTCAACAGGTAGTTAAAAAATGTAGGGACTGCATTTTTCAAATAATTTTTACTATTTGTTTAATAGTTTTAAATTGCTAAAAGTTAAAGTTATGGTTCTTTGTTATATAAGTAAAATCACTAAGGCTTTTCATAACAAATTGTCTTTTAACTTGATTCAATAATTTTTGTTCAAAATCAATTTACGTCTTAATGTTTTGTTTCGTAACTAATTATAAAATCAAAATCAAAATCTAAGCATCTAAATTATTAAGCATAAGGAGTTTTAAATTTGAATGTTAATTTATAAGTTAATATGTTAGAACTAACCATGAAAAAAAGGACAGGATAAATAAAGAATGATTATAGGTACTCGGAGAGTTCCACCTCAAATACGACTATGATTAGATTTAAAATAATGAGTCGACACAGGACGATATTGATGATAATACTAGACCGTCAATATAATCTCAACATACGCATTTCGATGATAGTAAGTACTAGTTAGGAGTAGGTAAAATGGTTAGGCTGAGAAGAGTTTGTAGGTAATCTTAGGATTTCAAGTTCAAATCATAATATAGAATTTAAAAATGTTGCAATGTGCTGTTTTTTTTACAATTTGTCTCATATTTTTTTGTGTTTGAAAAATAATATTTTTATATTTATACTTGAGTAGGCATTGTCTTTGTATTAGATAATATACCGTCTTAAATATTTATATTACATTTAAGTATAATGATTGTAAGATCTATAAAATAAATATAAAAAAAAATGTATAATTTTAATCTTGCTGATTTCATGATTCATAGATATTTTAGGTTCACTTACAAAATAAAAATGTGTATTTATTAAAAATATATTTTTTGCAAGCTCTGTTTAATTTAAGTATTTTTATTGTTGAATTACTTATTTTAATTATATATTCAAAAATATATTATAACGTTAATGTGAGAGTTTAGGCAAAAGTCATGCTGAAGAGTGTATATAATGTATATAATTGGTAGGTACGTATGGGAACAAACATTGGTAATACACCTTGTTTGTCTGTATGTCTGTAAATTCAAATGTATACAATATACTATTATTATGCTATAGTAGATAAGACAACTATTAATAATTTTATCCCTATAATTGTGATAATTTTCCATAAATCATTTATACTTAAAAATAATCATTATTAATTATTAATTAAATTTAATAGTTATTCATTTATCGGACGATTTAAAAATAATTATAAATATTTGTTGGCTGAGTGAAATTCTGAGTAAAGTTAGGCTTAACGTTCTGTTAAAAAACAGTTGCTTATTTCACTCTTTGTTTCCATTTCATCACAATTCCCTAGAAAACTAGAGAAATAACCTTTCTAAATTAGGTAAGTACAATCCTTGTACATTTTTCAATTTATTATAAAAAATACTGTATGATGGATTTTTTTCAAGCTTTGTGCGGCCAAAGTTGGTATTTAGGAAACGTGTTAAAAGAAAAAAACTTCTGCCGTATAACACATTGTGTGATTCAGAGTAGAAATTTAATATTTTTACAATGATATTGCTAAATAATATGTGAAAAATGTATTGAACGATTTTTAAGGTTTTTTTCTCGAGTGCTGCTTGCTTTGAAATTCATACGCATAGAAATATTTGTCATTTTCGTCTGATTGGCTGAGCACAGGTATATTCGTAATATGGCCATGGTCAAGTTAGTTCAGTATATCTCAACGAGCATCAAGGTTTTATTTTTTTTTACGAAGTATTTCGTTTTTTATACTCAGGGTTGTAATAAAAAAAAGTTTGTTACTTTTATGAAACGCACTTGGCAAAGGTGGGTTTCGCCGGCTAAGTAATCGTTTTGAAACATAGAATAAAAGTTTGTCTCGAGTGACACTGAAGTGTATAATAATAAAGATAAGATAGATAGTTGGTGCAATATAGACGTTTTTGAATGACACTAATTTGGTAAATTGACAAAAGTAATGAGACGTTTATTCATAGAAACCAATATAATAACTAATTTAAATTTAAAGTTTAAACCAATTTAAGGATATGAAAATTGCAGAATATTATCTTAACACTTTTTTCTCTGCTTATGAATAATATTATTATGGTGACGTGATATTAAATAAATATCGTCACAAAATCAATCTAAAAATGCGTTATAAATCGATACAACTACTGAACTGTATGGGTACCTATTTCACGTGTTACTTGAGACCTTTAATATTTCAATAAAATACACATTAAACATTCTGTGTAATACTAATTTTAATTCTTATTCGATATCGTAAGGTTTCACATGCTATTATGTAATGTTTCGGTGTGGAGTACATTTTTAAATCAAAACAATATCAAACAAATCATTCGACCCATATAATATTATTATATTAAGGAATGATTTTATCATATCAAATGTTTTATTGGAACTTAATTATTATGTGAAATTTAATAAACGTAATTTTTATGTTCGCAATAGGTACTGAATTGCATATTTTAGTTGAAATGATAAAGTAAAATATATTTTTAATTATCTTACTATCATTAAAAATGTTGCATTAAATACAATTTTAAACGATACTCGTATATTTACACGCTATAAAATAAAGGTACAAGGATAAAATGTAATTCGTCAAATCGTAATTATGACGTTAGGTACACATTTAAAGATTATGCTAAATTATAATAAGTTTCGAACTGTTGATATTATTTCAATATTTCTATAAAACGGTAGGCGGCACTGCTCAATGAAATATTAAAGCTTTTTCTTATTAATATTATTCGCGCGTGTAAAAAGTCTAAAATTACTTTGAGTAGTAAAAATACGTTTAAACCTCATTAAAAAATTGATTTTTGGTCAGCTGTCATCTCGCTTTCAGTGAAGCAATTAAACACCCTAATGAATCGGTTTGGCAATAAATTATATTTTATAATGACTCTTCCGGAGCAATCTTGGTATAATTAATGTTTACGACTTGGAAAATAATACATTTTAGACATCGTTCAGTATATGGCCACAATGATTCATTTCCTCTCAAATTTTCTTTGAAACTTATTAAGAAAACGTTTATGCAAAATACAAGATGTTTTTAAATTGTTTGCCAAATGTATTATTCTTTTGATTGCAGATTATCACAAAATACTATAGTAAAACAGTAAAAAGTTTTTAATAAATTATTTTTTTTTTATTTGCTTTGACCCAAAAGTTGAATAGGAAAAAATACTCAGTTTATATTAAAACCCAATGAACAAATGAAATGTTTAAAAATCAAGCTTTTTTTTTGTTTAAGAATAATTTATTTTTACATTAACTACCTATTATTATTTTTTTTGTCTTTTTGTGTTAAACTGATATATACACCACTCCTTAAATATATTTGTATAACCGTTGCTCCATTTTTGTAAAGTAAAACTAATTTATTATACAATTTTCACTTACTTCTTATATTTTTTATTTTGTCATTATTAATGACGCTTTGGCCTGCTAACTATGTGACTATATGTTTTTATCGTGTATTTGTATACAACACTGGTTTTTTACTTTTTATATGTACAATTAAGCTAGATTTATTTATTTATTATATCAATTTTATTAATCTAATTTCGAAAAAAACAATTGTATTGTTTTATTTAATTTAACTATTTTAATTTTTAATTTTTTTGTTTTTTTTTATTGGTCTAGTTCCCGGCAACTATGGCTATTGGCTTTGTAGGAACTTGGCATGGTTGGTTGGCAACACGTGTATATGTAGCAAGGTTTTTTCCACTATGCACTCGGGTGGTCATCCATCCGAGAACTAGTGGCAGCAACCGTTGCTTACTCTCAATCACGTTTTGATTGATTTCAGCCACTACGCCGTGCTGAGCCATAATTTAACTATTATAACTCTAATAAAACCACAATATTAGTAATTCTGTAATAGATCCAAGTTATTCAACATTGAAATAATAATAAATAATAAATAGTATACTTTTGTTTTATTGTCATAATTTTGGGTTTTTCAATGTATTCCCACTAAACTCCATAATATTATGATGTTAACTATTTGTCACCTAATTGCAAAAATATAATTCCTTTGTAGAACTTATATTGATAGACAATCTAAATATACCATAAAATATGCCCAAACAAATGCATTTTCAAAAAACATAGTGTTTAGAGATATTTGCATAGTAAGTTCAGGTATACCAAATTATATCATTCATTATATTACTATACAGCAATTTGTTACAAACAATTCCTTTTTTTAATTTACACCTTTGTCATTTACTCCGATGTAGGTAACTGTAACATTTAAATAAATTCATTTAAGTGTAATTATATGAAAATGTTTTATAAAAAAAATAATAGTATATCGTTATAGTAATACATATTGAAGAAGGATATAATCTTGAAATCTGACAAATGATTTACAAATTGCCTTATAACTGTACATTTTGTAAGCACTCTTAAGTCTTAGTATAATATTATGTAAGTTGAAATGTTAATCATTTAAACATTTTTAAAAGGAAAAGTTACATAGGAAAAATAATAATAATCAACAACAAAAAAACAACAAAAAACAAATTTTTTTTAATGTTTTAAAAAATAATTCATGAAGAGATTCCAACTAAGAGTGAAAACATGGCCGGTCATATCTAATTAATAGTATGATAAAAAACTTCAGTTCACCAATTATTTATGGTGTATGAAAAATGTGTACAAATGTCTAAAAAAATTATTAAATTTCTTTATACATTACTCATTAGGAACACAAAAACAGCTGGTAGTCTGTATACTACTGAGTGATTTATATATCTACATAAATGTTTTCAGGGATTTTACAACAAACATTTATCTCATGTAATAAAAATAGTAGAAGGAAGTTACAGAAATATACATCCGTTAAGAAACAACTGATTATATTTAGTAGGTATATTGAAAATATTGAAAATATTGTTTATTAAACTTCATATAAGTAATTAAAATATTTCAATTCGACTAAACAATACTAGTTATTGTAATTTTTAATCAAATTTCACCAATTAATAATATATTACATATTACTCAAGTATTTATCTAATGTCTATGCATATAAAAAACATACCTTTATATCACGCAAGTGATGCAAGTTCTTAAAAATTTACTTATTCAAATTAATCTGTTCAAGTTGATCAAATTGAACTTAGATAGATACCATAAAACTATGAATAATACACACACAAATACAATTCATAAATTTGGCGTATATTTAGTATTGTCAATAATGCTGGCCATAACATGTGGGTTCTGTAAAAATGTATAACTTTATAAGTACTAAATAGATACACAACTTCTGCATTTTTCCAATAATAACTAAATAATTATAAAAATAGCTCTTCAGAGAAATAATAAGTTATGACGTATGAGTCACGTAAATTATTTTATCTTATAACCATCTTAATTCTTACAACGAACAACAAATTAATGAAATTACGCAAATTCATCCATAGAACCGTTTCGTTTCTTCGATAAAAATAAGATGCACTCGTCGAACAAAATTGACTGTTACAATTTAATGTTTACCTTCAATAAGTACCAACTAGAAAAAATTTTCTACCAAAAATTACATGAATTATTATCAATGTAGAACTTTAAATCATTTTTACTGATCTAAAAAGTGTCACCAGATACAAGCAAAAAAAAATACCAATGTTAAACCAATACATTTCTTTCTCAATTCACAATTTTTTTTTATAAATCCAATAATGACAAAAACGTTAATGGTTTTAATCTGTTCATAGCATTAAATGATTTAACTACTCGTTTGAATATTATTCAATGTTCACTTTTATGACGGAATGAAACATTAAGAATTAGTTATATATATAGTTTAAATACATAGTTTATTGTCTTCTACTATTCAAAACAATTTATTTAAATTTATATCTGAACTGTGATTTGGATTCATACTGTAATCATGGACGCCCTAGTGTTGCGTTTTGTTCCGTTATCTTGTTTTAAGTTTGATCTACGGATAATAATAGTAATACGCTTTGCACAAGCCCTAGTAATCAAATGAGTAAATCCGTTCCACCTACTGTGGTCAAAAGGGTTCAAATAAGTGGTGGGTGAAAAGTTAAATTATGTTTAAATAACAAACATTTCACTCAATGTATATTAACAACCGAGATAAAATATTAATATTTTAACAATTTGCAGTAAGTATACCCAAATAATATTAAATATGTTAAATATCTGAAGACGATATTATTACTTTTATATTCAATATAATTTATTTTGCAGTTTGGTAATGATATTATTCAAGGGATTTAATGAAATAACTTACTAAAAAAAAAATGAATAGATGGCACTTCATTAATCATTATGACCATGCATATTGCATACTGCTTTGACCATTTATTATGAGAACTATAATTATCATTCAACACGTTGTACAATAACACAGTATGGCTGCTGATGACCAAAATCGCATACTAAAAGTATCTCTCTCCATCTGATTTAGATTTAATCAGTATAAAATATACAAGTCACATACACCACTGTCACAACTATGAACTAATCATCATTATAACTGACAAAACGAAGGGTGTACAATATTAAAAAGATTCAATCAATTACATTGGTATCATTTAAATCTAAAATAACATATAAACAGGTGCCCGATTCTCTTGATGTTATATTTTCTATATAATTATTACAATTTATGGTACTTTTAGACGTATTTGGTTTACCCTGCCAAACTTAGGGTTTGCATGGACGTTAAACTTAAAATATTATATTGCAGCAGATTACGTACAAAACTATATACCTACTAGTCAATCATCAACATGAATAGGTCATCATTTTATTTATAAATATGTTCAAACAAAACTGTTTTGTTTTGATTTATGACATTTATAATGTTTTACTCCTAAAATAAACCAACTTCAATTTAATTGTGTACTAATTACCTAAAATAAATTACATTTAAATAGGCAGGCGAATTTAAAGTTGTTATAATATTATAATTTATAATCATACGAAAACTGTTATCGAAAACATTCCAAAAAAGTAAAGATATTCATTAATGTAGATATTATTTTCATTAAATATTATTATAAAATATAGTAAGTTATACGACCAGCAGTATACAGCAGACTATATCAGTCATGTTGTATAAAACTCTCAAACTATATTATTATCTGTTTCATTTTATGATTCTTTAAAAATATTACGTCAATAAATGCTGCTTGTGAGTCAAAAACAACACTGTAAACTAAAAGTATTACAATTTATAATATACTATACAAACCGTTCTTAACTTAAAAATCAAAACTCAAATCATAGCTACTCAGACGAGAAAAAAATAAACTCATACTTCCGTTTATTCAAATTTCCACTCAACTAATCCCATCATCTGAACACTCAAATCAGAAATAATATATTTCTATCGTCACCGCATCCATTGCGTAAATTCCCGCTATCAACCGAGCATATACTTCGTCATTAGACGTAGCGTTAACAATTCAAAATATGTATTGATGATTTAAAAGCAAATTGTTATACCAATTTCTCTTTTCTTATATTTACATTAACGCACTTGAACCATTCGTTCTTATACAATTTCTACAAACTAACTCTCATAGATTAAATTGTATTTTCAACTATAGGTACTCGATAATAATTTAAAAATAACTTCGTAACATAACTCAACAACTATACCTATAGACTTAAAATTGTAATTTTTTCACATGATTAAAATTAAAATTATTTTTTTTTATGCAAAAATGCAATCAAATTTTATAAACTGTATTATTGGTTTTAATCTCCAATATTTATTTTTCCTTACCTACATACAATTTGAATGACGTGACCAATATTAATTGTAGTTACATAATTATATACCAATAGTTTGTTATTTATACACAAATTGTGTACTTAACAATAACAACTTTAATGAAGTCTCAAGTTATATTACTGAAATTAATTAATTTTTCAAGTTATTTACTACTTCTCTAAAATACAGCTTTTCAACGAATAAAAACAAACAAAATTGACATTGTATGTAAGAAATATACATTTTTTAAAATGTTATTAAAATATACAGTGAATTAAAATGATCACTGTTAAATTTTTAGTAACAATATTTGTCATATTAAATACAAATGATTTAAATAAATTCACTATACTTTGTTAATATACAAAATAATGAGTAATTGTTTCACTCTTCGTATGATGATGTTTTGGGCATAGTACTATTTTGATTCAGGATCATTATTTTATTAGAGTTCTAGAAAATTCAAAAGTTGAATGTTGTGAAACAAAATATCTGTACAAGGAATATGAGTATAATCATCGATTTAGAACATATGAAAAAATATTATTATTGTTTTTTCTTCAATGATAGCACTTTTATTAAGTACCTAAATTAAGTATGTATTAATTTAGTCAAATAACAACCAATGTCACTAAAAAAAGTTATAATTTTAAGTTTGTTCGATTCATTTTAGCATGGAATCGAATTAATTTTTAATTCTCGATCCCTAAAAAAAATTGAACTAATGCAAAACAAATACAATTTAAAATTATTAACATTTTGTATGAGTTTAATATTGTCTGCATGTTTTGGATGATTACTAATGGATAATGTCCTTATACACGTGTATGTGTCACGCCATTTATTAAATATATTAATTTTACTCATTGTAAATAACAATGATAAATGTATATTTTCATCTCCAATAAATAATAAATATATTATTTATAATAGTCAATTTGGAACCAAACATTGTCATTTTCTTATTATTTTAAAATTTGTTTTCTAATAACTATACATATCTATGAATTTATTACATTTATAGTAGGTATAATATTTATTGAAATTATTATATCATATATTGTATGTAAACTGACGTATATACAATTATGATATATAAAATAAATTGTGCAAATAATAATTATCTTATTCAACTGAGTAACTAAGTACTTTGGTTTAAAGAAATGTCCTCGTTTTATTCATAATTAAACGGCATTGTTGTCTAACGTCGATATAAGTTAATGCATTATTCCAGTATAAATAAAACATTCTAATTATCAATTGAAACATTCCAAGGAATTAAAAACTAAATTTAAACTGTGCATTTTGTATTGCATGTAGGTACTTACAATGAACACGTTTTTACGTTGAAACTATGTTTGGTGGTTATTCTTCAGTTCGACGAGAAAAGAAAAAACCACAAAAATGCACGAGCACAAAACGATTTCACAGTGCGTCTCTGAGTTAGGTGACTAAAAAAAAATAAAAAATACCGAAAACCTAGGATCTAAAATTGTACTACTTATTGCGGGTAAACACACTAAACTCCGTCGATATGATTTTAAAATCCAGTGCGTATTTTTTTTTTTTTATTTTTTTTTTTGTTTTTTTGTACGTCTGTAAAATATAATTCGACGAACGCGATCAGATAAAACGGCGCGCGAAGTGTTGCTCTGACTGGCGAGGACCCGGCGAAAAATCACACTACGGGGGTGGAAAACCGGCGCGAATACTCAACCCCTCATTCAGCGGCTTCACGGCGAACCGTTCGCCGCCAGGCTTCGCTATATCAACGCTGTTAAGGCTGTACCCGAGACCTGTGATATTATTGGCGTAGACAGCTCGATGCTTGTCCGACTTACCGTACAGCGTTCTAGGCGAAATAATGTCGTACACGGAAAATAACAAAACGGCATGTCGGTGGTATACCGTGGCGGACCGGCAGCTAGTTCGATAATATAGTTACGAGACAAAAATATAATATTGTATTAGATGAGTTCTGCGACATTTCGCGGAGGATTCGGCGTCACCGTCGTGGATTGATAATACTATGGATTATTCATAAATACAATGTCGTCTATGGATAAAACTGCTCCGTCGCGTTATCTCACAAAGACAATTATTAATAAGGAAATGGGTGCGTCTAATAAATAATTACCATTTGAGATAAATAAACGCAGCGAGTTAGGCAATTATCTCGAATTTGGTTTCGTTTGCTACGATAAATTGTATTTTTAATTTTGTACAGATATTATTAGCCACCCCTTTTTCGAAATAAATATGTTGACGTTTATATTCTTGTTATGGTTGACAACTGTAAACAATATAATACTTCGTACAGTAAGGATATCATATTATTGAGTGTACATTTAAAAAGTTTTGGCCGGAACTAATTACCTACTTATTGTTTGGCATATTTTTTTATGAAAACTAACAAATAAATTACACCCACACACATTACAAACGCACCTGCGAGTCGTATTTCTATTGAAATATAAATATAAAAATATCTAGATAATTACGCTAAAAGGGTTTAATTTTCTTTATCTCTATTTGGAGAAAATTCAAGTTTTAATATTGTTCTGCGTCCGTTTATTTTTGTATTTTAGCTATTTGGTTCAATATTGCGTACATTCAAGATGCAGAAACTGAATGAACTGATCAGTGGTCTCTTGTCTTGTCACTCGTTCTCTGACGCGAATTTGAATCGCATTACTAATAAATAATAATGTAATATCGGTTTCAAAGCATTGAAATAAGTTAATCGCAATCGAAATAATTGTAGCTTCTTTTAAGCACTTGGCAATTACATTCCCAGTTTATATCTGTATAATATAATATATTTTATTGACAGTATGAGTTTTGAAATATTAATTATTGCAGCATTTTCATACACAGGTATAGCACAGGCAAAGTTACATATTTTAGATAAAAGTGTATTCAACACTGTTTACTGTGAGTCAGTAAATGTTTATAATATTATATTATTATATTTTAGTATTTAAATGTAAAGCAATTGTTAAACGTTCCTAACTTATTGCTGAGAATTCTTAATCATTTTGAAGAACGTCTTATAAAATAAAAAAATGTTTAATTTCTCTATCAAAATCTGATGAAAAGTTTTATTTTAGTAAAACAAATATATTAAAAAAGTTTAAATTTATTTTTGAGTCAAATTATTTTAACAAAAGTATTTCAACGATGTATAATATTAAACTAATTGTCTGGTTTTGTAATTAAAAATCAATGTTGACTGTTTGATAGTAACAATATTTGTTTAATGTTTATATTATATAATAATGGTGTAATAACTTTATTTAAATTTTGTATATTAAATTTCTATGGCAAAAACATATATATTCGTATTAGTCATTCAGATAATAATATATAGCACCTGAATATATTAAAATGCCTATGTATGATTTGTTTTGTTCTGATTGTTTTTGATTATTACTAGTATGTTACAATAATATGTAACTATAAACTATATTACATATTTAATCAAATGCCACTAACATAAAAAGTGAAATTGATTTATGAAGGCGTAAGCTTTAAGTCTTAAATAAATACGAGACACAAAATTGGGTCCAAAATCGATCTCCAGGGAACACTATAGTCACCACTAAGTACACCGCTGAATCGCGACCTATACACATTTAGGCAGTGGTGTGTTTAACAATATATTATTATTTTACTCATTGCGCACATACTGTCGTTGAAATATATACGGGATAATCAATAATATTGTTCAAAGTTCTCAAGTTTAAGTTAAATTATAAAATTTGCAAATTTATTTTTAATTAAATATCTGGATTATGTAAATAAGCACAATGCAATAAGTTTTCTAATTAAATACTCTTTGATAATTATTGTACAATAGGTAGGTAAGTACCCGGTGGCTCGTAAAACATCCCGCTTATTCAATCGTGGGAAAAAAAAACGTTAGTTTTTATCTAATAAAACTATACACCAAGTCATGAAATTTTATTATGCAAGACTATATTATATACCATGAAGCTCTAAATGATGACCGTACAATTTGCGTTCGTGTCAGGGTTAGGTTTGGTAGGCACATTACAAAAAAATTCAAGCATGAACAACTATTTTTAAAACTGAATCTTATTATAATATTTATTTGTTTTAATTATTTTGTTGATCGAATAACAGACATAGTAAAACACTTTACTACAACAACAAACAATAATTGTAGCTTAGTAAATTAAACAATATTTTAATTAAAAGCAGTAATATAACTGCCCAAATTGACTACAGCAACATCTAATATTTGGTTTTTTTTTATATAATTTTTAAACTAAAATAATAAATTCAACGAAGGAAATTAATTTTTTTATATTTTTTTAATGTTTAATGATATATATAAATAATAAATGTAGATGAATACTTTACTTTAGGTGACAGTAAATTGAAACAATTACGTATTAGTTATATTTTAAATACTTAACTTTATTTTCAATTAAATATATAAGTATCATCCAAACATTAATTTTTCCTACAAAAAAAAAATTGCTGTTATATTTTAAACTTAAATTTTAATATTCAAAATTCGGTTGGTCCAATTTTTGGCAGTATAGTAAGTAGTGTTTGTTTTACTAAAAAAGTTGGGGTAAACTTGTATTCAATGTTCAATTTTTGAACTAATAACAATAAAAGCTCAAAAAGAGGCTACAAAATATTATATTGAAAGTTGTATCATCCATTGATAGTTCTTATACGAATAATATTAGTGAAAATAAAATATTATAAAACTCTTCATGTTTCTGTTTACGTTTATTCTTTACAAATTAGAAATGACTAAAGACGACTTTAGCAACATCTATTTTGTCATAAAATATTATTTTTATAATAATCATGTTTATAGCAGCCGTTATTTGTTAGTTCTTACCGATTATTTAAATAGTTACTGGACATTTTTTACTTTTGATTCTAAAAGTATAAACTAAATACAATTTACCATCTTCAATCCTCAAATGAAGTATTTAAGATTTTAAATTAATTGTTGATATTTTATAGTTGTTTGTTTTGTGTTGTTATTTATGTTATTAATCAAAATGTATCATATTTTAATTATTTTATAATATTGTCTTAATTCTGAAATGAAATATAATTAATCATATTAAATAACTAAAACAACAAGTATATGTTTAAAGGACACAAATAAAATGTTGCACACCAAAAAGGGACAGTTGTGTTTAGCTAAGTGAATTGTTAAATTTGATGTTATAAATGCTAAAAACTGCAATGGTTTGCTTTAACCTAATCTATTCTAACCTAATTTAACTTAAATTTGTAATCATTGATTATTTAAATTTTATTTAATTGATGTTATGGTAAGAATAGTACACATCAGGATACATAATGATACAAAATGTATTAAATAAATAGTATTTTGTGTACAATCCATATTCATTTGCAATGTAATAACTAAAAAATAAACAATTATTCAATGTTAATTTATTATAATTGTCCTTGAACTATTTATAAATTTATAAATTTAGTTTTATTTTTTCACTGCACTTTGTTAGACGAGTAAATATTTGGCATGGTATATTTTAGCTTTTTGTTTACTGGACGCTAACCGGCTTGGTAAGCTGGAATACTCCCGAGTTGAAATGGGCACGTAGACGTTTTCTTGGATACAAACCAATGGTAGAGTTGACTAACTGGCTCAAAAAAAGATACAATTACTGATCGGATTGTTAAAACCATAAGTCTCAGAGACAAGTAAATTAAAATCGAGAAAAAAATGTTCATCATTCGATTTAATAAACGCCATTAAGGGTCATAGTTTAAATTACGATATAAAAATCAAAACTAAAAATGTTTTATACGCCGATAGAGAGAAAATAAATATTTTCAAGAGTAGCAGCTCTAAAAAATACTAAGTGAAAAAAACAAATTCGTATTTAAAAATTAAGCTCAAAATGAATGCATATTAAAGAAAAAAATGTTAGCCGATATTATTATTAAACAATTTAATACTATAGGACGAAGGTATACTTTTTCAACTATCCCCATAACTCATATACGTATACACTATAGGTAGTACAAAGAATTATACAATCGACACATCCTAACTATACAAAATCTTTGAGTATTAAAGCTACTTCTACTATATATTATTTAATGTTTATGAATATAGAGAAAGGTATATCCTGGGATTTATGGAAATGTAACATTTTAAAGGAAAAAGTCAATGGAATAAAAACACACATACCTGTTTTGATCAAAATGTAAACACGAAGTATAGTTTGTTTGCGCGCACTAACATAAAACTATGATTTATACCTGAGGATGTGTATCTATGTGGTTATAATATTTTAATAACACACATTCGTATAATAATAATAAATGAATTGAACCCCTATACATACGTATTAGGACTTAAAAATTATTACATCTTGTTTTACAAGATTAACATTATATTTGTAACGAAGTATTTAAATAAATATACAATATTTAACAACCAATTGAATATGTTCATTAAAAAAGACACGAATCAAATAAAAATTTCCATAACACAAAAATGTATGTTAAAAAAAAGAGATACTGACCTAATTTTTATTCCTAATTAAGAACGCTATAGTTAAAAATTGTTTAAATCAATGTTAACAAATCTAAGTTATTGTAAAAATATGGTCAAGATTTGTCAAATAGTGTTCTTATTTAATATATCCTTATAACAATTTCCTTGAAAACAACTGAGAAATTCAATTAATGTCCTCTCGGTAGTACAATTTATTTATATCCAATTTAAAATCTACAGAGTTAAAACATTACATTTTCGAGCTATTTTACGACCCAAGTGTTTTCTGAAAAGAAAAACATCGTAAATACGTACACACATCATTGATAAACCAAAAGCTTGCTCGACCAGCTCAGAATATTAAAAAAAAAACTAAAGTATTGAAATTTGATACTTTTTAAATGTCAATTAGCTTCTTGGTTTTGATGATCCATTTTATGAGTTGGATACATTGTTGAATTAATAGTAGGTATTCACATTAAAACAATGGTTAACGGTCTCATCGCTTATTTGATTTTTTTTAATATTTGAAGCATCAACAAGAAAAAATGTTACATAAATATTCCCACTTCCGTCGTGTCCTTTATTATTCTTTACGATAGTAGATAAAAATACTGGGAATTTTCGACTTCTAACCTCAAAATGTACCAACTAAATAAATTATCCTACCAGAAACCAATATCAATGTTTAAGATTAAAGCATTTTTTTTTTGTCCAAAAAGTGTCATGAGACGCAACAAAAAAAATAACCTCGTTGTAAAACTAATACATTCCTTGCTCAACATAGAATCACAAATGAAAAAACACACACAAACACAAACACAAACATCTACATGTATTGTAAAACCAATAGGTACATTCTTGACTCCTCTCAGGATCTAAAAAAGGAAGGTAATTTCCTGAAATACCTTGTCGCGACCATAATTAATTATATAAATTTAAAATTTGAAACCAAAAACTGCATCAGAATACTGCTTAATTAGATGATATATTTTTATCTACCATTTTTCCTGTAGGTTAAATTTTAAATATTTATAATTATATTACACTATAATACTTTTTTTAAATATACGTATTAATGCCCGTATGCATGGTAAATTAATAGAATTAATGAATGTATTAAGAAAATTAATGGAACTATAATAGAAGATCTAATTAAAATTATAACGTTTTAACAAACTTTATTAAAAATATAAATATGTTGTATAATTTTTGTTGATAAATGTTGTACTTATCCGTCTGATATATATTATATGGCACTAATTGATTGTATAGTGTAGATATGTATAGTTTCGATTGTCATTAACTTAAAAATAATTAGTTTTACATAGAAACATACTATAAGTCTTTCTTAATTTCTATAAAACCCTAGAATTTACAAACATTAAATAATGTGAACCATTTATGTACCTCCTATCCATGTAATTTTATTTTACATTGTAGCTATTTTATTGCATTGACACTTCAAAACAACTGTTAAATTTATCCACACCGTTATATTATATTTATATGTATTTCTGTAGTTTTTTTTTAATCTAAGTACATTTTTCTCTGCACCGAGGAAAATGTTTTATGTTTTCATAGTAAATAAATTAACGATTTGTGTGAAAAATTGTCACGATTGATATTCTATAAAATATGTTATTTTTCAGAAAATATTCATATATAAATTTAAACTTAAAAAATTATACAGAATATTATTATTTTTATTCAAGTTTGATGATTTTTATTTATACAATAATGTTTATTCTATAATTAAAAATGTATTTGATTATTGGATGTATTGTGTTACAAAAGACTAAAAAAAAAATAGAAATATTCTCTTTTGATTATTTATTTTATATTAAAATTAGATGTGAGTGGTGTGACCCTATAATATTATTAATGTTTACCTTATTTTTATGATTTAGTTGAATAACCATTATAATTCTTTTTTGAATATTTTAATAATCATACAATAGATTTTAAATTATAATTATTTTAGATTCTGAGCGGAGCGATGAATGTATTGGTTTTACAATGATGTGTATTGTGCATTTAATTTAATTTTTTCATAATAATTTTTATTGTATAAAAAATCCTTTGAATTTCAACTTCAAGGGTAGTGCCTGATAAGACATTTTAACTAGTTGGTAATTTGGGAGATATCAAGAGAAAGGTAGGTTCTTTACAAAATAATTGTGAAAGACTAAAAAATAACTAATTTGGGAAAATCAAGAATTATGAAGCAATACCAAATTTTGACAAAATTGATTTTATATTTTTTTGCTTAAAGTCAAAAATAAACAACTGACGAGATTTTAAATTTTCACCAAGACTTAAAATTTGCATTTACCAGGCATAATATTATTTTTAATTTATTTTGGATCTTTTTGTGGTATTTTTAGACATTTAAAATGTCTACCAATTTATATGGCTTGAGTTATAATGAGACGTGTACTGGTTAAATATAAGTTTCGTCGTAATTATAAGTGTTATAAAAAATATAATTTTTAGATTATCAACATTTTGAAATTATTATTATTATATTAATATATCGTATTACCTTTGGTCTTTTGGTTTTTTGTTGTGTAATTCTTTTAAGGTCATTAATGACAGTTTCGTAGTATGTCTATAATAATATTTCCATAACTATTGGGTATGTGTTAGATTTATGTTATTGCTGAATAATTTTCAATTCTATTTTATAACCTTTGTATGTTGCTCAAAACTGAACCATTATCATATTATACTTGTATTTGTAATTTGAGATTAATGGTTAGTTGGTTTTATTTCACAATTATTGGTGTAAGGATTTTTCATGGCTGTCGATCAATCAAGAATTGTATTTCCTAGTTGAACATTTATTTACCATATGTTTGATATGTAAAGTGCCTATTTAAAATTGTTGATTTTTGTATTTGTGACTTATGATAAACACAAATTACACTTTATTATTTTGTCTACATATGATTTTAATACTTAAGTATCATCTGATTTATTGTGTCTATCAAGTGTGTAAGTAATATGTGATTACCGAAGTACTGTTTTTAATTATAATACATTATTAATCTTCATTAGACATTTTCTGTAATAAATTCAAAATTTCATTTTCACGAATATATTGTATAAAGGGCAAATTCTTTATTATTTAAATTCAATATCAAATTATTTGTGTTTGAAAAAAGTATTTTTTCTATAGGGATTTCATTCATATTTCTTTGATATTTAAAGATTTTTTACTAAAAGATTTCCACTTTGGATTTCTTTTATGCTGTCATTCTTCAACTCTCTGTGGAATTGTCGAACAAATATTTTACTGCAGAAAATTCTTAAGTAATAATAAATTTGTTTTTGATGAGATGACTCAGAAATGCCACTAGTCACGAAATAAAAGAACTACTTAAGTAATCCATGTGATTTTACTATTATCTGGTTGTAGGTATTGTTTAAGACACAACATTTCAGTCATGTTGACAAGTTAAATAGGTAGATAATTTTCTTTATTTCATGACATCAGACAACTATGTGAGTTCACTATATTGAAAGGATCATATCGTATTTTTATTATTAATAAATATAAATCTATTGTTTGTGCTAAATATGATAATGGTTATTTCATTCCGTGCTTTTGCATATAGCGATGTTTGAATAATACTTAACTTTTACCGAGAAATGTTTTAATACCCTCCCCCTTAATAAAGGCACTACATTTTTATTTTCGTCTTACTTATTTCTATTGTGACCCACAAATGACCGTTTATTTTTCTATATGAATTGATTACGATAATGAATAATTTATTCTAATAAAACTTTATTTTTCTTACACTTTCTGCTCCAACTCATTAACTTTAACAATATTCCATTCTTTTCAGATCTAAATTGAATCTAAGTTATTTTTTGTATATTGATGTTCATATTATTTATATAATACAATTTCACCATGCTTTATTAACTAGCTTACATTTTCATTCATTTTCCTCAACTGCATAATATAAAATATACCTAGAGTTGTAGAATTTGTTTTAATTATTATGAAATGAATGAAAAGTTTACAATTATTTTGATTTTAGTTATAGTAAATTAAAAGCTACATTGTTCTGTATGATTATACATGATTATAATTTAAGTTTTAATTATATGCGAACACTATATTGCTACAACTTTCTTAATAAAATAGAAGCTCGGGATTAAAGTTTATATTTATTCAAAAAAAACCTATACTAATACTAAATATTTTATTTAATACGGCATTGTTATTGCTATTTAATTAATAAATATACACTAGGTTTTAATAAATAAATCAAAAAATTAAAGATACTATTGCACCAAAGATGCTAATTGGTGCTATTGTTAGATGTAAGTAATTACATGTGTGAGTTAATTCAAACATTAACCAGGTGATAATGTTCACATTTATACATAGATATTATACACTTTAGAAACGGAATTTTATTTGTATCCGTGCTGTGGGCTTTCTGGACACAAAACACATGTCAGTCCAAATCGATAAAATTACTGACTAGAGATTGGCAGTAGAACACGACTTCGCAGAAATAGAGATAACTCGTGGACGACTTAATTTTTAGTTCAATTAATAAAATAAAACCTTATACAGCCCGCATTGAACTTTAATTTTAAGAATAAAAAAAAAATTACTCGAATAAAACTCGCTGTAAAAGAAACAATATTGATACTGTCTTAGGAGTTAAGACATATTTATTTGTTCAAAATGAAAATAATTGAATAAGAGTTCTATAAGGGCAAAAGGATTTTTTCATTGTTATATTTTTAAAAATAATCTTTGACATCGTTTATTTAATATTTTATGATGCACAATTATAATCCCCGTAAATAAAGTATTTGTGCAAAATGTACATCGACACTGGAAATCATAATAATAATATTTATACTTACTAATTTTTAAATTTTAATGCAAAAAGAGTGACATTTTAAGAAAACTCCACAGGTCCATGAATCGTTTATCAAAAAGCGTTTTTCTTAGACAAGATAATATAGGTAAACATTAGTTATCTCACCGCTTGGAAATTAAAATGACTAATGGATGAACCTAATCACTTGAAAACTATTATTATAAAAATTAGTTAATAATCTAACTAATGTCTAAAAAGTAAAATTAAAAGTGTAGTTGAACTTATGTTTAAAATACACATTTTTACACAGATATGTACATAATGACAAAGTAATGTTAAAATATGACATTTGACCGACAAAATAAAAATTGAATTAAGTTCAAAACAAATCGATTAAAATTCGTGTAAATTGAACAAAATATAGTTTCTACGCGTTAAATTTCAACTGCGTACCACAATAAATCACGAACATGGTATAACATAAATTTAGAAACCGTTGTTAGACCGTCCGCTAGGTAATTAACTTGTTAAATAATTAAAGGTTGGTTACTGAGAGCGAATATGATTTAATCAAAATGCATAAGGCGCTTGTTACAACTGTTATTTACCTAGATTTAGTGTGCATAATTCGGTAATTAATTAAGGCGTGTTGACAGGTGCGTGTGATCTCCGATAAGGTTTGACGCTATATGTTTAGCTTGGTATTTAAAATAATGCAGTCTAACATTTAGACTAGTAATGCGCAAACTACAATCATAAGGCTATAAGACTGTTTATATAGAGTACACATGAATAAAAATGACTCATATACTACGGCTGTAATAAAAATGGATCTATGATACTACAAATTATTTACTAGAAACACATAAATTCAATATAATACTTTACGTCTGTACCTACTTCAATAACGTTCAGTAATGATTTTCACTATACGAATATAATATACATTTAAAATTAAAATTATTTTTATTACTTTGTTTTACTCTAGTCATAAATTTAGCGTCCTACATAAACGAAACTAGATTAGGTCGGGCCAACTTGATATACTCATCCTCACCCTTTTTCCCTCTCGTGTTTTCAAATTATTTTTTAATTATTTTTTTTTATACTTTGAGGTTGATTAGAAGATAAGAACTTATTAACATAAATTTAAATAAGATTTCCGATCTTACAAAACATCGTATTAGATAATTTCAAAAGGACGTACCTATAGACATTTTGAAAAGTAAACACAATATTGCTAATTAAATATTTACTAAATTTAAATAAAATATCATACAAGAGTCTAAAATAAATATAATATGTTAATATTTAAAATACCGAACTTATATAGACTTGCTTCGATGTGTATAATATGGATTTTTGACCATTATGGCTACCACGGGACGATACAACACGCAATTCTCGGTACACGAATACATTCAAACCTAACGACTGGGCGTCTTCCGGTGACACCCTCGAAAAGCGATGAAAAATTGAAGTCATTGTCCGAAATCGCATACTGGTAACCCAAAACGTCTCCGTGCACTGTAAATCTTGTATGTGAAACACATTATGTACCGTCCCCACTCGTACGTTTAAACAAATGAATATTTCTTCTTAGTGAGAAAAACTTTGAACGTAGACTTTAGAAATTGTTGGTTTTTTTTTGGATAACTGATAAATTATTATTTTTACCCCTGACAGCACTTTACTCTGTAGCAATTTTCATTGGATTTTTTTTAAAAATATTCATGTTTTTTATCAATTGCGTATTACTGAATAATTAGATTAATGCATTTAAAACATGGTAGTAAATATTGAAATATATATTTAAATCGAATCATACAATATATTTGATGAATTATATTTAAGTTAAAAAAAAATAACATAACTATGATTAACACATTTATTTTATTATATCCGGACGTTTAATACAAACAATATTATATTAATAGTTATCATAATTATATTTAAAATTGCTCATTATTCTAATATATTAGTTGGAAATAAACTGGAAAAATACACATTTTACAAAAGTTCTAATACATTTATGTACAATATTCATATTATAGATTTAAAAATGTTAAATGTATGATTGCAAATATTAATAAAACGTTTCCCATTTTGGTGAAGTAGTCATTTAACTGGATTATTTACGAAAGTTTTAACATGGAAAACTTATGTTTTAAAGTGTTTTTAATTGTCCATCAAAAGAAAATCTTTTGAGAATTTATTTTCGTAGCATTAATGAGTAGTTAATTGCTAATTATTGAATATTGTGATAACAAATTGATGTAATCAAATAAACCATAACTACACCAAAATATTTATTAATTTATTGAATATGCATGTAGAAAATATAATTATTATTTTATGTAAATTTTTCAACAATATTCTTGTCAATTATTATATAAATAAGTAAGGAAAAAATGTAAAAAAGATTTAACACTTTGTGGTGACGACATTACATAATGATATTGTACTCTGCTAATTGACTCAAATTTAAACTGTATTACCTATTGTGAAAATTAAATATAATAATAATATGTACTATGTATTACCATATACATATAATTAAACGCATAATATTTAAAGAAGAGAGAGTGAGTATTGTAACAATTAAAAAAATAAATCTAAATGAAATGTAGTCCTCTGTTATATAATAATGAGTATTCCTGAGTAGTTTGAAACGTCAGGACATGTGGTATAAAATGTTTTGATTTCATACATCTGATTACACCATTATTTGTAACAGTCACTCGAAAATTATTCTTGTCAGTTCTTACTCTTAAGTTATATTTTATACTTTAGGTATACGTAATATTATAACATGGGTAAATGCACTTACACAAATACGAACTTAATTATTAAAGAGATAATAAATTATGTTGGGTTTAGTAATTTACGGTTTAAAAAGAACAATATAAATTTCACATAATATAAATATATAATTTGTATATTACATAGAATGGGCCACGGTATTTCCTCATATCATACGAATTCGAGAAAACCCGATAGCCAAATCTTAGTTAGCGGCTTCAAGGGGGCCATAGGGGCCACTGCCCCTCCCAAGTTGTATTTCTAAAACATTGTATAATGATAAAAACAAATTGCAAAAAAATACAAATTATAATATCGGAAGTTTACTGAAAATTATAACTTAGAGATCACATAAAGTTCCAGAAAATTGTATACCTACTCAATGACGATGTACACTCAGACACTACCATACAGAAGGAGCGATTTGCTCAGGTTTTAAATATGTATATTTTTTTACCCTATTTTCAAATAAGCATTATTTAAGTTAACCCAATCAATAGATCTAATAAAAAAAAAATATATTCAAAGTTCAAAAATTTGAAAAACATTAAATATGCATAGAGATATGAAGTGTCTATGTTTTTAATTACACTGCAATTTAGCGTACAATTTTAATATTCAGAACTCTATGCATATATAATATAAATAAATAATTTATCTTTTAATTTAACTTCTAATATTATGAGAACAAGAAAATTAAGCCTAACAATTGTCTAGCTACCTATATTTTATTATATATAGCGTAATGAGCATAAAAAAAAATAAATGTGGTTAATATCTAATACTTAATTTTATTATTTTCATAAAGAACTAAATATAAAAGATACGAAACTAGTTAAATACAAGTTATTGACATGTATGAAATAAATATAATTGAACACCTAGTATAATTAATATAACTAATGTTTACTTAGGAAAAACTTTAAACGGTATCAGTCAATATTTTGTACACACGTAGTAGATTTAAACATTTATTGTGAAACAGCGCGTTACTGTCGTGACGTGATGTCCCGTAAATAGACTGAATTCTTATTGGTTTTTGGTAATCGTAATGTTTTATTATTCAATGTTCCTATGTCTTATAGTTTATTGAGAAATAGTGATTGATTCCCGATTGTGGTAGGTACCTGGATAGGCAGTCAACACGGGCGATCGTCCCCAAATCAATACTTGGCCTGGCACTATTTAAAATTGCGTATTGAAGTGTCTGCTTAACGCTCAAGTAAATAGTTGCATGTTACACCTTAGGCTCCAATGACGGACTTAATAAGCGATTTGGGGTTATTTCTGAAAAGTATGTCGATCGAATGAGATTGACGATCCTGAAAAATACCGTTTCTGGATGCGTCTCTGTGAGCTAGGACTCCGATGCCGGGCGGTGTCCGTTTGTTGGATTTGTTGGTAAAATTGTTTGACAAAGGTCGTTCCAATGGTTTGCGGTTGTCAGCAAGACGGCTTTATTATTAGCCGAAGATTCGCTGGAGAGCGGTGTCGCCGTCGAAGTGTGCACTGCACTGGAGATATGCCACTAGCTAGCTGAATAGTGGTGTAGTCGTGGTAGGATCTCTGTGGAACTCCAGGCGAAATGATTCGTGGAGAAGATTTAAGGTTAATTATACCTTAACTGAAAAAGTACATTATTTTGGGAGGGCTTCAGAAAATTGACCATACAATATATTATATAGAGACGTTTACGTAGTATAAAAAATATTAATTAAACTATTAGAGTACCTATGTGTTGCTCAAAGTAATAATAGTAATTCACTATAATATATTAGTGATTATTTGAAAATGCAATAAATTTATCATTTTACAAAAAAAGTTAGATTTTTATTGCTAATTCAGTAAAAGTTTTTGAATTACAATAAAACTCACATTAAACTTTATAGGCTTAGCCAAATCGTTACTCATTTGTCCTGTTTTTCAGATTACATTCAATGATATTATATGTTTAACCGAATATGTGTATTTTCAGTTCAGTCATCTGCCATTTGAACATTGATATTATGTAGGTATTACTTATTTATATATTTGGTAGTCTGAGTAGTGCTATTAAGCTAAACTAGGATTTAATTCTAAATACATTATTTATTTATTAAATTAGTATATATACTATATTATTGATGTTATACGAATTGCCTTAATAAATTCAACTAATAAACATGAAAAGTAATTCGTTGTGTAATAAAGTTAATATTAATTTAAAATAAACTTAAAAACTCGCCTTGAATGTCCATAAATTATAATATATACATGATTTTTAATTGTGATACCTGTTATTTATTTTAAAAGTAATTTAATTTCCAAAATGCGCCATATGATACTCATGAATAAGTCCAGAACTTTGTTGCAATTACTTGTTTTTTTTTTCTTACTTATTAGATTTATTGTTAGCTAAGCTATAAATAAATTGTATGACTTAACAAATGAAATATAAAGAAAACATTTAGTGCATATTTTTGCATGTTTTGTTAATCAGTATAACTTTTAATAGTAATACACCGATTAAAAATTTCATAACTCAAGTCATTGGTGTGATATTTTAATTTAGTGACTGTGGCATGAATTCTTGACTATTTTATACTTCGAAGTTTGAAGTCTATATTAGCTTTGTTATATTATTTTACTTATTTTTTTTGCAATTTTATTGTGGATATGGATAGAGTAGAATATAATATTTATATTTCATATTGTTGTTACAACATCACTAAATAAACAGACATATCAGCAAACCCACGTATTTTTGTCACTGCGCATGTGCGCTGTACAGATATATAAAAATATTAGTTGTAATACTATATCTATGTGTTCTCTAGACTTGGAATAAACGATAATTTATTTCCCAAATACATTGGGATGTTGATAAAGAACTCGTTTATTCTATATCCCACTTTATGCGCAAAACGATTTTGCTTACGTGCTTGTTTATTTAGTCATGGTTAAAATTGTAACTAAATTCAAAATAAACTTATGGTTATGGTTTTCAACGTGAAATCATGCAATCACAAGAACAAAATGAAAATAATAAGTTTATACACTTACTGGTTTCTTTGTGCATAACTACTGTATGCATAGTTTGTATATTTTCTAGTACACAAGTCCTTGTTCATGCTCATGCATTTAAAAAATGCATATAATTTATTACTAGTTTCCAGTACCTATACAAAAAAAAACAGCAAACTTTTACGAGCAAAAATATATAATTATGAGTGCACTCAAGGTAATTATAATATATGGTAGTGCCACTTCACTATCGAAGTCGCGTTTGTTTAACTATCGAAATAAAATGGTGGCCGAGAGTGGAACCAATCAGATTGGTTTATTATATCAAACACCAGATTAGAATCCAAGGTATATAATATCACCAGAATCCAGAATATAATAAGATAAAAAATATCATTTAAATGTGCCACAAAAAAAATACTCGTATTTCATTGGTTCCACATATTGCTGGTCATATGCATTTGATAGGGATGGTGATAGTTAATTACAATGGTAATTTCGATAGTGAAGTACTACTTCCATGTATTATAATTACCTTATGTTTACTTTACGAGTGTTTTTAGTAGTTACATAAATATTTTGTCACAGTTATTGATGGAAATAAATAATAAAGTTTTTATTTTTTTTTTTTGTTCGTGGTACAGCATCAACTACTAGGTTATTATAACTTATAATAAAATAAATATTAGATACATATAAATGAATACAGTGGTTTTCTTTGATCGTTGTACATAATATAAATAAGGCTTAGAAATGTGATGATGATTTTGTTGTAGTTGCCTTGAATTGGGCTATGAGCTTCGAAGAGGTTGTCAGACATTTCAAAGCATTTCCGGTTTCTATATGGTTTCAATAGTAGACAAGGAGGTGCTTGGCTGTAAGAGGTTCTCTATAGGTTTGCCACATTAAAGATTCTTCTCTGAGCATAAGATTTCTATAGGACATCTTTTAAATATATTGTTATGTACTTAATTACATTAAAACATAAAATATTAGATTGCATTTCGTTTATTATTATTATTATTATTATTATTATTATTATTATTATTAGAAAGTTGTTATTTATAAATCATTAAAAAAAAATAATGAATTGGTAACCAATTAAAATTACCTAATTACTCTTTGTTTACATACCATAATATTGGAGGGTATGCTGAGTGTATTATACTTCTGAGCATATTTTAAATTTTGATAATTTTTTATGTAATTAGTTGTAGTTTGTCAATTTTGATGATTACCAATACCATTCAATGTCGAAGTTCCTATATAAATTCCAAAAAACTTACGAATTTATAGATTTAATTGCATATTTAACTACCTATGTAACATATATTCCAATATATCTCAATTCTCAAGCTACTAAATAAACTGTTTGGTGGTTTCAACTACAAATTGTTTTCTGCACCCTTTGTGGTTGAACCATATTAATCACCTAATTAGGCTTATATACCTTTATAAACATTTCCTGAATTTAAATTTAACATTAACAGTTATTGTAAGATTATATATTTTTAAATAATATATATTGTAGGTATTACTATAATCATTGTCATTATGATATTTCCCGTAATTTATGTCTTATCATGTTATCAATTTTTAATTTTTGTCATTATTTACATTAAATTTGTTCGTTGATTAAATTATGTCAAATTAATATATACCTCATCAAATTCATCGTAACACTCCATATTAATAATTCATTGAAATTCGTAGAATATAGTTTTAGGGTTGATTCAATGTCGATAGAACCTAGCGAAGTAAATTTGCAATATTATCGAGTCCATCATATTAAATTAACATCGTGTTGAATTTACTAATTTACGCACTTATTCTGGTCGTATCATAATAACTATGGTATCCAAATAATTACTTAAAAAGTGACATATTACAATGTATCTAGAAAAACCACTCTTACTTCTATCCATCGTAAAAACCAAGCGTCATTGGCTTGTATTGTGGGTAAGTTTGGCAGCAGTCACTAGCATTTCAATCTTTTACCAATACGCCTCAATGTTGTGCAATGCTAAATTTAGTTAGATAATTTACCTATATACCGTATCTAGATTAATTACGAAATCGGTATCTAACTTCCATCTAAACTAGACATCATAGCCTCCTTGATAATAGTTCTGAATGATTATTAAAACAGTTTAACATTATAAACAATCATGATAGTGTTTTAAACTAAACTAATATTAGTACTGATAATTTTTATGCAGAAAGAAAAATATATGCTACTAAATTAAGTATTTTAAAAATAAGATGTGAAAACAAACATATCAGTTCTATATAGATTTATTAAATTCATTGTTACGTTATCTATGTTTATCTTGATAATTTTTTTGTTCAGATGTCTTGTATTTAGATAATAAAAAATGATCCGATCACAACACTGAATAATTTAAGCATTAAGACAACGATAAGGGATAAATCGTATGTGATTAACATAAGGTACAGAAATGTCATCATAAATATAATTTGAACTGATAACCGTGAGATAAACCTACGATAGTTCACCCCTTGGTTACATCAGTCAATAACGATTACGATCTATGACAAATACGAATAACACTACGTGATAAAAATTATCTTGAATGGTTTTTTCAACAACCGCAGCCCTTCTACCTCGATTAGATTTTTAAAATAGTAACTAATCATATTTTATAATTTAAAAAAAACATTAAGCAATTTTTTTTTACTTTGGGGCATATTGTCGCATGATAATGGTCTTGTTGTCTGAAAGCACTGAATATTACTGCAATTGAAAAACATTTGTGAACGGGTTTCGTTCAAAATAACGCTCTTTCATTTTTTGTTGTCATTTGTACTCAAGTATTTGAGGGGATATTTTGAGAGGAAATCCTAACAATCCTAAAAAAATACTAAAAATCGAAAAATAACCTCTTTGAAGTATTATTTATATGAGACTTTCTATCTATAAAAGTACTATAATATGAATATTTTAGGTAACTACTTTTGTCCATAAAAATGGAAGTATACTTAAAATATTAAAGTTTAAATCTTAATAAAACTTTGCTTTCCTCATAATTGTTTTATAAATATTTGGCTAAAATATCTAATGAATAGTAGCAGTGCCTACTTTAATGATCTTTTGCTCAAAACATAAAAACCGCGTTAAAGAATACTATTTGTGTTAGCAAACAACAATATTGTCTGTACAAAATTACACTTTCGCCGTATTTGTTTCTGATAAATAGTATTTATATAATATTTCAACACAAACAACGTAAAAAACGAATTCTACGGAGTTATCTCATTTTAATTTCCAGAAAATACAAATGCTATTCTTTCGTGACCATAAATTCAATTTGACACAAATTAGAGATTTTCTTATATACTCACGACCATTAGTTAATTTGATCAAAGTAAAAACGTAGTGTACCAACCCAATACTTGATATTTTTTCCACTTCATGGAAAAACAATGAATCATAGATAATAATATGTTTTTGTGGGTATATTTTTTTTCGTTGCTATGGTAACGTTATTATATTATTCACCGGTTATTAGGTGAAGCCTGGGTATTGTAACGTGAAATCGGTTGAGTAACGTAATTATATTATTCATAGGTTTCTAGAGGCAAACTAGGTGCTGCAATGCTAAATTATAACGTTAAAATGTTATAGTAAATAATTTATCACAATTACGATAAAAAAAAGTTGTATCCATCCCAAAAACCTATCTATATTCAACGAGAGAACACGCCGATTCTGTGTACTTTTACCTGACACCCTGTCATGAAGACCGGTTCAACTGTGCTGCAGGGTGTCACACGAAGATGCCCAGAAGAACCCATTTCAGAAGACCATGACCTGTTCTCTGGCTGCACTGAGTATATTATGTTAATAGTTTGTACTTATACTATGCACATTAATATTCTCAAAAGTATTTGCGTGATTATGACAGTAAAGAGTTAATTTAATTGTACTAACTAAAATCTACGTCAAGCATATGAACAATATATTGTTTTATTAGCAGTCATCAAATAATTAAATTAATCAATGATTTAAATCCTTTCAGGAGATCTGTCATTGTAAAAATACGTCACATAAAATAAACGCTATTATATTTCTATAAGAAATAAAACATTTAATCAAAAGTGTTACTAAATGGTAAGTGTAGAATCATTACTAACTCATTTCTTGTGTGAATGCGATAACTTTACTCTATTGGTGAAATTTCAAGTTTTGATAATAAATTATTTCAGAAAATAAAATCAATATTATTGATTCAAATAAAAGTGAATATTAATTAATTAGGTACTCAAAATGTTAAACAATGTTTTTCAAGTATAACTATATTAATATGTATAGATATCTCTATGTATTTAATTTTAATTTTAAATTAATTTTAAAATTTTACGAATAAAAATAAATTTTTTCTAAACAACAAAAGAAACTATTTAATTCAAATCTCCTAATCGTATAATTACACATAATATGTATGGTACCTAGCTTAAATTTGAAGTCCTGTGTAGTGACTTATATGCTCTTAACAAAAGTTCTGGTCATAAAGGAATCAGTATGAGACCCCAGAAATGTCTTAGTCTAATTTCTGTAATTCAGGATTAAGTATAAGTACCTATTTTTTAATAAACGTTTATTGTTTTATTTGTTATTATACACCTTTTAAAAACATCAATTTATTTTAAAATAAATATTTTATTATACTGATGAGTCTTGTATTCTTAATCAACATACATAATCTATATTTTTGTTCATAAGTCGTTACCCTACACACACATATTAATGTGCATCGTGATAATTGTATGATTCTCTACTCATATGTTAACTTTGACATTTATTATGTTTTATATACAATAACTGTTCAGTTCAACGTCAAATTTAATAAAAAAAATAAAAACCAAAAAACCGTATTTTCTGTATAGTATGTCAAGTGTAAATTTTTTCTAAGGGGTTTGGGGGTGTTATGATTTTATATTTAAATATATTAACGTGTGGCTACACACATTCTCTATTATTGTTATCAATCTTCATAGTATATCAAATATGAAATATAATTATATGACAAAATGTTTGGTAGAAATCTGGATCATAATATTGTATACTACGAATATTTTTCACTTTGTTGCAACTTAAGTAACAATATATATATAATACAATTAAGAGTTCTTAATATCCTTTAATTTTGTGTACATACCTAGGCACTCTTAAAGTGTGAGTTTCTAAACGTATTCAGATAACAGTTTTAATGTGGTTAGTCAAATATGAATGTAATGTTCAAACAATGCTTTGTAACGACTTTTCCCGTTAATGCACCGGAACGTAATTCCGTCCATTTACCGAAACTGTATATTTAATAAATATACTTGTATAAAAAAAATGCTATACTTTTGTTCATAATCGGGTGTTTTTAGATTTTTTCATACCTACATTATTCACATTTGTTTTGTGATTCTTATCGTCCAAATTTGATCTATTCACCATTCGTTATTGTATTTCGTATGATAAATCTTGCCTGCATGCACAATAAATAGAAAATTATATGATGTAATTTTTGTTTGTATTTATAAAACATTAGCTAATATATTAATTAATTAGTTTATTCAACATATTGTTCCATTATCATATTACAAAGTATCCCCATTTTACGTATTTCTATTTGAAATTTATTGGAAGTCCATCTTGTCAACTTATCCTATTTCAATTAATTACCTTCTGGTTATAGGATATTATATGAGCATTTTTTTTCTGATAGTTATTTATAAATATCACATTACACGAATTGAGTAAAAAAATATATCAATGAATAATCTAGAAACTTGATAATTTATTTATTTGGTTTTCATTACACAATCCTATCCAACACTTAAGTGTATTTGATCATACAGTTCTTCAGAATGGGTCATTTTTACTCGTACACATTTTTATTGTGTTTTTACATTAATCTTATATTTTTAACATAATTTATTAGCCGGCGCCATATATAGGCAAAATAGGTACATTACTGTGTTGAAAACCACATAATGTATTTGATAATAATATTAAATTTAATTAATTTACTGTAACTCTTAGACTTCTTATTACTATATTTTTTTCTCTATTTGTTCATTGAAACGACCTTTTGGTCTTTGTCAATGCTTATCACAAGTGGGTAGTAGTGAGGTCATTCAATCTATTTATCTATGTTATGCAATACGACCATCGCTTATTATGGAATAATTATATATACATATTATAATATTATATGGTCTCTCCTTTAGAGAACATGACAATGAGTGTTTTACGTTTGAACGCCGCACGAAGAGAGATCCTTAATCCGTTACATTTATCTTTCAAACATTATGGTTTAAGACCTGGGGTCTTCTTCTCCTTTGTCGTTGTCTTCAAATATTCTGTGCTTCTATCCGTTGCCCATCTTTTAACTCATTCTGTGTTGAGTTCACATATTGCATCTGTAATCGTCATCCCGTGACATGGAAGGTATGAGGAACAGGTAATCGGTGGCACCTACGATGAAATTGCATTAGCGATGGTCTGTTACTGTTTCTTAACACCTGTGATTTATCTAATTCTACAGCACGCTCATCTTCTTCCTTGTCTATCATGATCACTCTTGCCACGTCCACGTACATTCACCTTGCAATTCGTGTGTGTTTTGAGATATTGGCTCTATTCAGGGAGTCCATGATGACCACATAACAGATAGGAGATGTTATCAGATTTTTATTTTTTTTCAAAATTTTTTTTACAAGAATTTGAAGTTTAAATTTTTCCAAAATTGAATATTTACAAAATATAACTATTTTCCCTATACCAATTTTATTCATTTCATTGAAATTTAAAATACATTTACAGTAAAAACTTTTCAACATAACGTATTATATACTATTAGTTTCTTTTTTTAATAACTTTTCAAAAACTTTTATACTAATTTATATTATTTATAATATCATGAACCTATTCATACCGTTCTACGATACGTCATTATATTTGAATGATACGTTTGTAACAATAATATAATATATTTTTGTAATTTCTGTTCCTATAAAAAATAGATCAATCTACCACATCCTTAATAGAAAATAAAATACTGAAAGCAATATTTAATATATATTACATATAAGATATCTTTAAAAATAGACGCTGGAATATCTATTCCACTCAGAATAAATTTTCATATGCAATGACATATCATTTAATTCAAATTTAACTCGTCCATTGCAGTTACCTAATCAATTATGAGGTACAATAATTTAAACGTTATATACATCACAGTGACGTCTTCGTTTTTTTCTCAACAGTCATCACGTCTTGTATTTATATCATGTCTATCATCCATTTCTCGGAGAACCCATGTTCTGTGACGTAATCTTTGACTGATTAACTGCAGTTTTGAAATTAGTAGTATTATTATGCTGCATCACCAATTTGAAGGAATATAATTTAAAATATATATTATTATATTTTAAACAACTATAATATTATGAGTGATTTAAAAAATCTATGATTTTAATCACATGAACTTTAAATAATATCTGATAACAAATCTTGAAGAGTGACAAATATACATTATTCTTAACAAACTATATTGACTTCAAAAAAAGTTTTCATAATCAATGAATAATATTATGTATTCTTATACTAGTTAATACAATATATTATAATGGATTGGGACGTAAATACATATATTTATAAATTATCATATAAACATTGTATAGTTAATATATAACAAACCTTATCGTGATGGTATATTCAAAATGGGAATTAAATTCTGAATAATTGATGAAACGAAATTCGTTCAGGTTTATTTACTATAAAAATATTATTTTAAGCCAACCAGTAGACTATAATAGCAAACTAAAATGCTTTCTAAAAATAAATGACTTTTATTTTATTCTCAATTAGTGCAAATTCTGACATTTTAATTTGAACGTAAATTAAAATCTTCACGAGCAGGAAAGGTCAAAATAGTAGTAAGTGTTTACTAAGTAATTCAATTTGCTGGTGGGTACATTATTATTATAATTGTTGTGATACAAATAAAAATAATCAATTTCATGATTACTGAGCACAACATATTAAGGTTTTTTTTTCATTCGTTTCACCATTTATTGTATTTCTATTACTTTCTGATAACATATTTTTTCTGATCAAATCTAAAATATATATATAATAATAATATATTAAAATCTCATCTTCTAGTTTTAGTTTATAATAAAATTATTTTGATTAATATAACCTAGATTTCGGTGACAACACAATACCACATGTTTAGTTGTTCGTAATCGATTACAGTTGTCGGACCTATATACAGACATCAAGCCATTATTATATCTTGTTTGAAGTCTCCACAATGGGTCTTTTGTAATCGTAAGACCTTTTACATTTATACCAGTAATAGTAATAGTATATAATAATAATACATATATAATAATAATAAACAAATACAAAATAATACACAAGGCTCTTTAGTTAAAGATAACAATCGGCCATAATTTAAAATATTTTTTTTTTGTTTAAATGATAATTATGATTTAAAATACGATTATATTATTGTGGAAAATTATAATATTATGACCATATTATTTGTAAATCTATTTTTAATTTAAAATCATTGTGAATTAACATTAACATTGTATGTAGGTATGCTTAAACATATACATTTAAATTCCAGGTATCTTAATATATTGTGTTCATCGATTCTTTTGTATTTTTTGAGTAAATTCAAAAACGTTTTAGATTGAAAACCATTTTCAATATAAGTTATTTCATATACACATCATAAGATTTACGGGAATTTGTTTTTCCTTCGTCAATGTCAATTTCCGTCGACTCGTAGTAGGTAGAGATTATAAGTTTTCTTTACTATTTCTGTTTTCAAATAATGTTTATCTCGTAGAGCATAAGTATTTTAATAGGGAAATCTTTGTACACTTTCTAATCTGTCATTACGGATAATCAGTTTAATTCCAACGATTCAAAGTTTTTTGGAGACAGGAGCCCCAAGTGTGTTCATGTTTTGTTAAAGGACTCCATTTGCGTTGGCAAAGTTGCCAGACAACTTTGGACCGGAGTACAGTTATATGGGCTTTCGTCTGGACTAGCGGCACTACATCACGCTATTTAGACGATGAGAGCGCGAAGGAAAAAAAAGGTTATCTATATAGTGTAGCGCAAAGTTTTTAACGCCCGTCATCACGTCATAATATATACTAGAAAAATACGTGGTTCGCATAATAAACAAAAATGTTTTCTCGTTATTTTATACTAGACTAACGTTAGTGCGAAATATTTTCACATGAATAATAAGAAAATAATGCTTTCAAATATTCTAAAAAAAAGTATACAATATTATCTATGGTAGGCACCTATATATTATATAAACGTGAGTTTTTTATTATGAAATTCGAGAACACCGAACAGGTAAATAAAGTGCTATACGTTATATTATATCTCATTGTTTTTTGTTCAATATAATATTATAGATACTGTATGTTTATTTAATAACGATTCCTTACATTTGACATGTATCGATATTTGTTATGTACTAACCAAAAATTGTATTTGTATGGAGAAAATATTTAGCGTGGGCAACGTATCTTTTGATTGGAACATTTTGGCCTCTAAAAATGTATAAAATATTAAAACAGAAGTAATTTATCTTTTTAATAACTTTTAAGATTTGATAAGAGGGTGGCATTGCAGAAGGAAAATAGATGATTGAATTTTTACAGCACTTTCCTTACTTACCTAAATGCTAAGACATCAAGCATTTTTAAGTGATTAAAAATTGGTTGGTTGTTCAATATTTAATTATAAAAAATTTTACGATTTAACATTGAAAACATAAGTGTTATTCACTTCAATATGTAATGTATAAAATAATATTCACTATAAATATGATTACAAGTTTGTCGTAGGTTTACTTACAGGGTTATTTCAATATCAATCATAATGTTTACTATAGGTCAGGTATACAACATGATATATTACGATGAGGATAAATAATAATATTTAAAATTACTATAATATTATTGTACATTTCCTACGGTTGGCTAATGGACGTAAACGTTTACTATTGATGTTTATTTCCCAAAATACTAAACGCCCACGCAAACACATTGATATGTTTGCGTGACTGTAGTTGTTCTATATTTACCCTCCCCCTATTTTGATTTGCACACGAGATCATTCTTGTCAATTTAAATTTAACTCTGTTGACGACAGCCGACAGTGACGTTTTATGGGTTTTTCAATCAATTTGCAAATTTACCATCGTCCATTAGTAATAATTAGACATCCCTTGAGCACTACAACAAGCACCCAAAATTATTGCACGTACATTCAAAATGTATATTAATGTTTATTAATGTTCACTATTTTATCGCTGCTGCGCATTAATACATTATTATGTATAGCGTACCTCCTAGCCATCGGAAAGTTGCTAAATGTTCACGATTGTCGAAATAATAATCGTCTTGGCATAACACAGCATTTTTATAACTATTAATACTTACACTCGTGTATCCATCATGCGATTTTAAGTTAATTATTGTGATGATAATTGTTAAGTATTATATAAGAAACTTATAAACGTTGATGGGGTATAATTTAAAACCATTTTGTTTTTATTATAATATATAAATATACACGCGACACGCATTTAATGACTCGTAATAATAATACAATATACGACATTTAATATTCCCCTTCACTGTAGGAAATTAATAGTGGGTATTAGTGTGTTACACTTAGTTTTACTAACGATTCGTATTCAAAATATTTACCAATTTTTAGAGTTTATATAGGTTAATCATAAAGTAAATATACTGATGTTGTTTTTACATAATATTACGCCTTTTTTATATGACTGCTGTATAATTTTATATTTTATATATTTATGTAAAATTTATTTAATACCTTTTTGTTGAACACAATTTCTTGAAATATAATTAAAAAAATATAATTAAAGTGAGCCTGCATAATGATATTATGTAAAATATGCTAATTCGAGAAATATATGTAGTAAAAATAAAAACTAATCTCAAACATTTTTAAAACTTTCTGTAGGTTAATACATTATCTTGGGTACGTATCATATGTATTGTACTTCAAACAGGAACTTTGATGAATCATCCATCCTGTATATTTAAATATCATTGTTAACGCTTAACCGAATAAAAAAATGTTTCCTAAAGGTGAAAATAAATTGTTTCCGTTAAAAAGTTAGTTTACTTTTATTGTCTACTATTTCGTTTTTAATGTCTTAAGCTTTATAAGCGAACCTTTACCGTTGTATTAATTTTCAGCATTGAAATATATCAACTAATTTTATCTTTTTTAAAAAATACAAATAATTGTATTTCTTGGCAACTTTGGTAATTAATAACAAATATTGTTATAAGTTCCGTTTACTTTATGTGGATATAATGTGTCTATCAAACAAAAATGTATAAGTACCTACAGCGAAATGCTGTAACGTTAATAATTCATATTTAAATTACATTATTTTATTACTTCCATTAATATCACTATATCTACATTTAATTGTTTTGCTATTCAAATAAAGGCAATAAAAAACACAATGTTCTAAGTATACAAACAGTTATTATTAAACCCTCCTAATCTAATATGTTTGAGTTGTTCCTGACTATTTCCATAGGTAAACAATATAATATGACGTTTCGTTACACTTATTCAGTTTGCTGGCTGCATATATTTTGCTATTTCTATCAGATGACAAAAGCGCATATGCATTATTCGTTACTTGATCGGGTTTCACTTTACATGCATTATTACAACAATACATTTATGGACTACACACTATCGATTATGGTAACCAGGGTGTTGTTTACAAGTAATGATTTCGTCATAAATATTACGAACATTGAACACAGTATTATTACAGACCTATAATATTATTTGTATGTTTACAAGTACAATAATACCAAATAGCCTATTGTATAGTATGAAATGGTTGATCTATTTACAGTTATGATATTCACTCTTTAAAATAAATATTGCAACATGACAGGTGTTCATATAATATAAATGGATTATTATATTCGTGTAAGCATGAGAAAACAAAAATTTAAGTTATTCAGTTGCTTAACCAAACACCGTGTTCTCGAATATTTAACATGCCATTACATATAGTTTTAGGAAAATAGAAAACAACGAGTAGGTGGGTAATAATTAAAAGTATATGTGACATTCCAAAAGGTGCATACCTATACAGAAAACAAAGATGTGGTTACATAAAAAAAAAAAAACTATTTTGTGGTAGTCACATAAAGTATAAAAGAAACCCCCATTATACGATGATTTAGATCCGCAGTGTTGGAAAAAGTCAATGATATAGTCGAAAAAAATAAAACAACTGATAATCTCGAAATTGGATTGCAAAATACTGAGAAACGAACAAAGATGTTTACTTACTTGAAGAATTTTTTTCAGGTCTTAAACAAAAAGATGATAGAGATAATTTTAGAATTTGAACTAACGTTATCATTTTACAATATCGCCTTTGAAATCAACTTGTACCAGAGAAAAATATTTGAAAAGTCTTGTCATTATCCGTGAACGATAGACATCGAGAACACTTGAAATAACACAGACAAAAGCTAGTGGGGGTGGAGGAAGGAACAATAACCGAATAATATAAATTTGAATATTATTGTACGTCGTCGGTCAATGTAAAAATAATAACGTAAAAACGTCTACGTCAATAGAGAGATCGCAAGACCCCGATAATGATTATAAAAATAGTAATAATAATAATAATAATAATAATAATATAATATCATCGTCGTCGTCGTAACGGGACTCGGGTGGAGCATATTATATATTATAATTATATATAGCAATGTATACATATTATATGATTTTCATCGCCCTCGAATTTAACCCTCGCGTTTTCACTCGAGTTTTCTTCAGACACCTCTCGCCTCCCAACCCACCTACACCACGACACGAATATTGTCATGACCTATACAGTGCGACACGGGCGTAAAGGTGTTGTATACCACCCCCGCGTGTACACACCCTTATACATCTACATGTTATACGTACATCGCAGACATGAGTATGTGGGGGTGGTACCGGCTCAATGTAATTCCGGTGTGGGGTGAAACAATATAATATATATATATTATATAGACACATGTGTACCTATACTATTACCCACACCACTACAATCCTACGCCGAGTTGGAGTGGTGGACTGGTCGGTCGGTCGGCCTTGTGCGTAGCTGCCGTTCGCGTTCATCGGAACGGGCTGGCACCAGGTGGACGGGGACTTAATTACCGGCCGGAGTCAGCGGAAACCTGGGGATTTTCTGCCAACCTTTTTACGGCGTCGTAAATAATATACGCGGTCCCCCAAGACGGAGCGGAACGGTGCAGGCGGCGGTATTCGCGTGGTTTACGGCCCACTAGCATGAGATAGACCTTTTTGTCCGGGAAACGAGCGCATCCAAAAACAATGCACAACCGAATTTCACCCTCGCACACTATGCCGTCTCCTCTATCCGTACCCACGCACACGCACAAAGAACAACTGACTATACAGGCACTAGCAAACTTCCAAATGTAATTTAATAAGCCAAAAAAAAAAAAACCTTTTTTCACCGCTCTTTGCGCAAAATATAAATAAATATTTCGATCCTGTTGTCATCCACCCGTTAAAATCGCATGTACTCCCAACTACAACGCTCTATAGTAAAAATAATGAAAACCGAGAAAAAACCGCACTTTGTCGTCCGTTCATCAGGTGTCTTTTTCCTGATCAAATCCAATTTTATTTGAAGTTTCGAATCGGTCAAACGAATGAAGATATCGTGGATTGAAACCTTTCGTTCACTATCCCTCTAGTGTTGATACAACTGAGTAGTCCTGTGTTTGGACATTGTCAACTATAAATAAACTTCTGATGTTACATTATGTATCCACTGATATGCATATATATATATATATATATATATATGTGTGTGTGTGTGTATATACTTACAAGCTACAACTGATGTCCGTAACCCAAATTGATTATTCTTACGCTTCAGCGTCCACCTAATTATTGTGTCCGAATTGATTAGATTTTAAATAGTTTTTTTTTTTAATGAGAAAGATGTCAGTTAGTATGCCATGTACATACGATTGTTGATGACCAATTATTGTAAAATGCAATAGGTATACCGGCTGTCAGCTTAATATTGTTTTCGAAAATTGAGTACTTAGAACACTATAAATTACAAGGATATGAATAATAATAATGCGTTTTTAATTGTATTATTCTACGCGTTATATACAGGTAGAATTTTATTTTACATTGATAATACTACTAACTGAGAAATTATCAAAAACTAAAATACAATACAATTCCATTTATTTAATCTAAGTGAAAACAGTGATAACGCAGAGTAATTATTATGCGAGCTTTCAAGCCCCGTCATATAAATCTTAGAGTCGTAATTAGCATCAAGCACTAATGTACTATTAAGTAAATCTCAATTGAATTGTTTTGCATTTATTTTGAACATGTGAACTACAGTTTCCAAGGTTGAGTAAAGTCTAAAATATCTAGATATTTAATCGAAAATATGTTAACATTATGTTTATTTAAATACTAAATACATTACTTATTTTGTACAGTGGATATTTATTTAATTTATGTAAGACGTAATACTAAAATGCGTAATATAGTAGGTACCTACATACATTTCAATTATAATATAATGAACGCTAAAATGTTCTTATTCTGGTAAAATTATTTTTCAACTTACATTTTTTCAATCATAAAAATAATCTCCTCGCTACATTTATAGTTTTAAATAAAAATATATAATGGAAATCAATTTAATACTATTGACACAGTATTATCTGAATCGAGATAATATTTTAAATATTGTATTACTGTGAAATAGGTCAAATGGAATAATTTTTTTAAGGCGACCGAAGGAAAATCTCAGCTATATTAACTGTGTTAACTTAAAACGTATCTTATTGATACAAGTAACAATACATTTAGAAAACCACTTCATCAGTGATTTATACAATGAAATGGATGGTAACTTATACCAATTTTTTCACTCGTGTTATTTTTCATCTTCCTATCTATATAATCTTGTTTGAAACAAAATTGATATTTTTAAGAAAAAAATCAATAACAGTAGATTTTAAATTTCAGATAAATACTATTCAAAGATTTATGACGTAATAATATTGTTACATATTACAATCTACTATAACATTTAAGAATAAGTCGTTCATTGTTTTTAATTGAACTTCAAACACGTCATGCAATCAGAAAATTAAACTATTATGATTTTACAACTTTATAAACTGCATAATGTATTATACTTACACACAAAACAATAATTTTACAATTACGTTATTTTATATGTATAAAAATGTTTGACTATATTAAAATTGAATGATGTCATACAATATATTATTTTTTTTATTAGGGTTAAGGCTTTGACTACAAGGTCATCAGCCTGTGTTACTGTAGGGGAGGGTACTGTAGAATTGTTTTACTCGTGTGTGTTTGTTTTAGGCAGAATTTTTAATTTGGGCCCCCGTAGGTATCTGCCATGCCCGGGTGGGGGATGGCGGCACTTGTTCTCCGGACACCGTGACTTGCCCGAAAAAAAATGCCGCCCGCGACCGAGGTATTGAACTCGGGTCGGCCACTCCATCACCCAATATATTACTATATTCAATTAGGGAATCATACAATAATGAAGTATTATCACCGAAAACTTTGGTGTTCCATCTATAACAATAAATAATGTAGATTTCATTACAGTATGGTTTTTTATTTTAAATTCTGACCAAAATTAATTTGTGACATAAATATCGTGTACCAAATTTTTTTTATGCGTTGGTGGTGTCCTGGGTGTCCCGGGTGTCCTGAGTTTTTTTGTTTACTAATCAGATGTGGTCCGTTATTTTATTTTATTTTTTTTTTTTTAAATATTTTTATTTTCACGTTAAAAGGCTTTGGAATAGTATGAAAACAGATTATTAATCTATTATCGACCTTTTATGATAATCCAAAACAGTTTTAGAAATATTTTTGATTTGTAGAGAAACTTGGGGAGTGATTATCACTCAAACACAGACAATATTATAGGATTTACAGCCATTCACATTATATAATATGTTATACAATGTATATAATGTGTTTTAGTTATATTATATCGACCATATTCATAATTGTAATAATTACATAATTTCATAATTATTATTTTAATGAATGAAAAGATAGCCATAAAAAATATTTATTACAGACACCGATTACTGTAAAATTATTGTTTTATAAATTAAAAGTTCGTTTTCAACAACGAATACCGTTTATGTATGATATAATATATTTGACTTACGCATTTGGAAAAATTGTCTGTCCAAGTTTATGAGTGTAAAGCCTATATAGCCATAGGTGTTTGAATATCAAACGTTGAGTTCAAATATTTTGGGCTATGGTACCTATATAATAAATGTATAATCATCTGCAATTATCATAAGTATAATTTTAAATCAATTTTCCGTCCAAAATCTCTTTTATATTTTTATCGTAGAATATAAGTTTAAGATAAAAATGTTTACGATAAATAGCTATAACTCTGTTTTCAACTATAATGCTTTACCGCATTTAGCTGCTACAGAAATAAATAAGGAACATCATCACAAAAATTACCAACTATTTAAAACAAGATAATACAAAGTTTCACACGTTTAAGAAAAGTACCGTATGACTTTATAAAGTAATTTTACGAAACTTACGTCATTACACTAGTGTTACGACTCAACTTGTTCATCTCTCACTAAATTTTATCATACAGTTATGTGTCTTTAAAAATTTTTTTATGAGAGTAACTTATTTGTGTTTATGCATTACTTGATATACTTTATTGTTAATTTTCATGGAATTTTAACTTACAAATACCATGTAAATATATTTGATCCACATACATACTACTTATACGTGGAGTTTTAAGGTGATGTATAAAAATTAATTTACATATTACATTATATCGGAATTTTAGGTATATGGGCGATTTAAAAACTATAACGTTATCATACTAAAATTGAAATAATTTGCTAAATGCAGTAGGTATACTGCACT
Organism: Metopolophium dirhodum; assembly: GCF_019925205.1. Lineage (NCBI taxonomy): Eukaryota > Metazoa > Arthropoda > Insecta > Hemiptera > Aphididae > Metopolophium > Metopolophium dirhodum. Next base: position 20,580,889 of record NC_083562.1, read on the forward strand.
AAAATGTCAGCAACTTCAGCCAAAAGTGTTTTTAGTTTATGATACCAATTGGACATGTATCAAATGAATGGATAACATATTATATACTGCTTGGATACACAAGATGTCCAAATACAAGACTAAAATCGTTGAAAAGACTATACTTAGTTCTGCTAAAGTTTGTTTTAAAACTAATCCAAAAATTAATCTTTCTTCGAATAACCATACATACTTCAAGCACCATAATACTGAAAAACTTATGTTACTTGAGTTATCCTTTCTTTTGTAATGACTTGGAACCTGAAACTATTTATTCAAATGTCTTCAATAACTTGAACTATTTTATAAATCCTTATTTCAAAGCATTTGTTCGAGCGTTTTTCACACATCAAGGAAGCTAAAGGTGCAATGACCCTAGTCAATAATACCTTAATATTTTCAACATACCTATAACGTAACCTTTTCACGCCGAAGGATGGAACTTGGTGTGGTTCTCCTCCCACTTGAATAAGTTCTAATATTATACTACTTATGCGTATGTAACACACATTAATCGCAGACTCATCGTATAAATTGTATAAATTAAAAACAATATATGTATACATATTATATTATTATGTTTCATATTTTTAGAAATGTATACAATATTCAATCACTATACGATTAAAAAAATTGTTAGTATAATATAATATTAATTTTTGGATTATATAACAATGACAAAATAGGTTAGGTAGGTAATATTAATGATATTATTATTTTTTTTTTAAAACCTAGGAGTTTGCTCTTCTGCATAGTAGTTTTCATTTTAATATCTAATTATTGAATGAATCACTATGTAATATAGTGTAATAGATATTATGTGAATGATAATTTGGATTCAATGATTAATTATTGAATACGAAAAACCATTCTAAATGGAAATTGTGATACAGTAGATTTAACTAATTTTGGGCAGTAACATTACATATTATACTATTAATATTAACATGTAAGCCAATCCCGACGTTACGTCGGAGTTTAACGGTACTCATGCCGATCATGTTATGAATAGCTTAATAATATTAGTCTAAATATTTTAAAAATTGTATTTCATATAGAAAATATTATAAGATGTAATAGAAAAACATTTCTATCTTATTGAATTCCAACAAAATTATTAAAATTTTTATGGAAAAAATCTCGATATCTTAGTAAATTTCCAATTTCATAAATTTTTTTTTGTCAAGTAGGTAATTGATAATTCTGCAATTTGCGTTTTGTAAAGAAATATTTTTACCATTAACACAAATTATGTTGTGGATTCATAAATATTATTAGAAAAATAAATAAATTTAGGTACTCAATTTCAAACAAGAGGCTTGTGTGAAGTGGACATTCATTAATGGAACTCAAAATCTCAAAATCTAATCTCGTCAAAATTTGGATTTCAAATGTCCATGAAAAAAATGTTTGATTTTATATTTTAATATCAAATATCTTTAAAAAAAAATAAGATCGTTTATTAAATTTGCAAGCCTCGGGTATTTAAATTAAAAATGTCATTATTTATAAAATTGTATGATTTTAACGAATTTCATTAAAAATTTTAGTTCAAACATTCAAAAACATTTACAGACTATATTTAATATTTGTTAATTAACACCTAGTATAAGTTTTTTGATTGAAGTAAAAACAAAAATATTATCATCATGTAATGTTAGTGTTCAATTTGAATTCATTGATTTATAATCGTATACGAAAAACTATTTGGAGTGGAGATGGTCCGTCAGCCTATATCAAGTATATTCCATGATATATTTTTTAATATTGCTACCAAAGTAATTAGTTTCACTAATATAGTATTGCGGTAGTTAGATTTAATTTTTGCCGAAAACGTGATTTTTACAAATTATGTCCAACAAAAAAAACATGCTTATGTGTTTTTAATATTATTGAACTGATATTTTTTGTTGATATTTAATGGAAAAAAATTAAAATTGAAAATGTCAATAAAATAGCTCAAAAAGAGTCAAAATATTTTGAAAATATTATATAAAGAATATGATAAAATAATCATTTGGTGAAAATTCCAAGTACTTACGGAAATTTTGTTTTTGAATTACAACAAAATAACATAATCGTTTGATGAGAAATTGTTAATTTACCGGTGAATATCCAATGTCGTAAAAATTTAAACTTCAAACGTTTATAAATAATTAGCCTGCAGAGTTTCCGGTAAACTTTAATTTTGAAACACTTATGAGGAATCTTGTATACAATTTTCAAATCTTAGATATTAAAAGAAACATTTTTATGAATTTTTAACTCAAAATAATTTGCAAATTTTCGTTTTTTTTGACAAATATTATCATCATTTTACCTTCAGATGCTCATATGAATATCGTGGATTTACGTTCAACTATTAATTTCTTATATTTAAGGAATTCAAAATTTAATTTTCAATTTTCGACTGGGTGAATAACTATTTATTGTTAATAATTTGTGTATATATATTTATTTTAAATATTTATGATAAGTTAATGATAATAAATGCTATAATAACTATTGCATAATAAATAATATATCCAATGTTTTTCTTAAGCATTGGTTCAATCTAACATAATATTGATACAACTTATAGCAATACTTATATATTATAATAAAGTGGCCTCAGGTATTATATTAGGCTGACAGATTTTCTCCACATACTTCACAGATAACAATGATTTATTATTCAAATCTACTTAACCGTGACTAGCTCAATGAGGAGTCACAACTGACAACTTCTATACAGAATATCGACTCCTCTGGTTGTATATTTTAAGCATTATGTTTTGTCTTAAATTCAAACATTTAATGAACCATCGAATAACTGAAAGAATAGCTTTTAGGCACCATTATGTTATATTGATTATGATACTAAGATTCATATTATTATAACTTCATGATACACGATTTTTCTATTAGGTATATTTACATTTTTGTTCATTTATTAAAAACATTTTCGTTTATTTACTAATAACATTTTGTACAAGATATGAGCGCCAAACTGTAAACTGCAATTAAGTTGTTTTAAATTGTCCGACCCGTAGTAAAGCCATTATTACTTCCCTTATCAATCAAATGTAAAACTTTGTATAACAAGGAGCTTCGCTAATGACACTAATGGTCTTAGCCTATGTGCTTTTACACTATCCGTACCTTTTATAATACGGCTAACTTAAGTATATATATACCAAATAGATGGTGTATATTGATTTTATGGATCGAACAATCGATCGTTAGTTCTATACACTATAAACTCATAAGTTACCTCCTATACCTCAACCTATATCATTCAACTGGATGTAACCACGATATAGGTATGAATAAACAAAAAAAAAAAAAAAACACTTTTACCTTGTACAACATGGTGTATACTAATGGGCATTAAAATTTGAGATAAAACTATAAAATATTTTTAATTATCAATTTGAATTAATCGTATAAAGTTCGACAGTTCGTGATCATCAATTAATATATTAAGTGGCATTTAACTAAGTATGGCGTTGATGGAATTAATTAAAACAATTTATGAAAATATTTAATGTATAGATAGTTATTATTATTATTATTAGGTATTCCTATTTTTTTTATTCTTAATTATATAAGCCTCGGAATCTGGAAAATTGGCTAATAATTATTAACTTAATTATATAAACACATTTTATTAAATAAAACAATAATAGTAGTACTAGAAATACAAGCAGTTATTAATCATGATTTATGATAGTAGAGTAAGTTGTTTTAAATACCTATATTATGTTAATGTTTTACATAATATTGCAACAAACTATCTACGTATACTAATATATTTTATGAATTTATGAATTTTAGGAATTGATTGTTAGTCGTCTCATCTTGTCCTTAGTAGAATAGTTGTTTTTAGGATGATTTCATAAATAATTTGTTGTAATGGGTATTGGTATATTGTGTGATAACTAATAAAAAATATAGTTGTAATGATATGTTTTAAAATATGTACATATTATAAATTATATTTAATTTTACACAAAAAAGCACATTATAATATATTATGATGTTTAAACAACTCTACAACAATATATTATTTTCACTGTAAGGAAAGTACCTAACTATACTTCAATATAATATTGATTAACATTTAACACATTGAGAAAAAAAATGAAAAACAAAATTTTTCCTATGGTAATTGGATTATTTATTTTAATCTTGATAAGTGTTTTAAATTGATTTATGGTTTTTACAATTAAACTTATTTTATCACTGATGAACATTCTATAAAAATAGATTTCACAATATTATAGAAAAGTTTTATTTTTTCAAGTTTGTAAAATGTTAATGTTGTCAAATATTTGTGGTTATTTGAAGCTTAAAGTTTTATTATTTTATTAAGCTGGGCTTTGCCATAGATTTAAAATACAACAATATTATTCTAAATATGAAATCCCCTTCAGATTCGTGATTAAAATTCTTTGAAATAAGAATCATATCCCCTGTGGATACCGATACAGTGCGCATGCGTGTATTATGGATTATGAACTATGTTCGAGTTTATAGGTACTGTTATATTTATCGAAAATATTATTTTGCTGCGGTTCTTAAATAAGGTTTCCTAAATCTCTACTACAACATAACATCCACAGCTATCGAACTAAGACGCTTCCTAATTCAAGTTATTATAATTCATAATAGGTACTGAATACGTAGAACTTCAAAGCTATAGTCCGTTTCCGTTATTAATAATAATAATACTTCGGGTGCCGTCACGCGTGGTGACCTTTGGACTCTATAGATAGAGACGATGATATCTAATCAACCTACTGACTGTAGTCTATATTCCCAATTAAAATTATCAATAAAAGATTTTTTTAAATACAAACAAATGAGGCAAATGCGAGCAAACAGTCTTTATCTATGTCTTTATCTTCACCGTATGACCTCCAATAACATAAACATATTATGTTAAAAAGTCAAAATTATTTATAAAGCCAAACTGCTACGCTACTCTTATCTCAGAGGAACCATACCAAATTAAAGTCGGAACAGGGATTGTGATTTGTAACAACATATCCGATTCATCCAGCCAGGGGCAATCACATACTTCCAACATTGCATTTAAGACTATACATTTTCATTAAAGGCGTTTTTGATTTGAATATAGAAGAACTAAGTGACTTTAAAAATTTAATTGACTCAAATAGATTTTCTTGTAAGTCTAGCTCACTCTATCTTAAAATTCAAACAGACAATCCGTAAGACAACCGAAACTGAATCCACATTCTTAAATGTAAATTTAATCAACATAAACGCCCATTATCATCATATTTACCAATTATTGCAATCAGAAAACCTTCAAAAGGTAATAATATTAAAAATATCCACCCATCTACTCCAGTAGATGAAGTCTTGAAGGTATCACCTCGGAAATCGAGGATATTGGTAATTCGGTTAGTAACGTAACTAACTTAAAGCACTACCAAATAAAAATGTCACTGGATGTGTTCTTTTTGATATTAATTCATGTGACATTTTCTCCATCACATCACTTCTATATAATAAAGTGAAAATTGAATTGCTCCATAAAACAAGAACAACCTCAATACCTAAAATTCCAATCACAGCTATACCAACTGCACTTACTCCTCAAAATGTGTGAAATTCAGTGGCAACCATAAATCTTTGACCTGCGAAAAATCTCCAGATTTCTCTGCAAAATGTACACTCTATCAAGACACCCACCTAGACATTTTCAAAGGCTATACTATCCACAAAGAACTCATCACTAAATGCCTCAACTTCTCAAGCAAACATCCAAATTGAGACCAAAAAAAACTTCAAACATCTCTAGTTGTAAAAACTATCAACAATATGAACCATCTACTATCTAGTTCTACCAGCGTCCAAGAAGTCCATCATCAACAAACACTAACTGAAAATCACTTGTTTGCAAATGCAACTGAGGGCCACCACTCACCTAATCTAAATATGATTCCTAAAAATAATAATCACATCTAGATTTTCAAATTTCTTAAATAATTCATATAAATTATGTCTCCTTTTTCAATATTATTTTTTAAATTAATTCAACCAGATAAAAACTTAAATTCTTCAAAATAAAACAAAATGTTATTTTTCCAGCCTTTAATGTTATGTCAAAACGTATTAATTTTGTATAGTATGTATGTATTATAGTATGTATTAAAACATTAAATTTAAAATGAATTGTGTATGTATTTTTCTATTCAATATATTATTGTATCTGCATCATTGTATACACTAATTTAATATTTTAATATATTTGGATATTTCTATTTAACTTTTTTTATTTTTGCTGTCCAAAAATAAATTAAGTTGACATTAAAACCTGACTTGAAAAAGATATTAATAACTTGCATGATATTATAAAAAATTACTAACATTATAGATTTAAAGGAATGTATTTGATAATGTCGTCGTCCTTTGTCGTATAATATAAAATATGCACTAATGGGTAGATTACCATTAAGCCTATTAAGTTTGTGATATTCATCTGTACATTTATGTACACAGTTCAATTAATACAAGGGAAGCGACATCCTCATACACATTAATAAGACAAAGGTCATTTTGGGAATTCACCCTTATGAATTCAATGTAACAATTTCTCCCTCTTGAATTCCATTTAATCTGACATTTGATTTGAGCAAAGTAATTATTTGCAATGACGCAGATATTTAAGGACAATTATAATAGATACCTGATACCTATGTAGAAAGAGGTATTAAATCAATGTCAAGTTGTATTTTATCAAAAGATGGTATGTGATTAAAGTGTTCAAAAAATGGAAGTAAAACTAAATGTGCATAATAGTGCAGGTTAAAAGTTACATTTCAGTTTAACGAATTCTTCTTTTATTGTTAATTTATAAAATTAATTTAATATGTATAGGTAATTAAATAACTATCATTATTTTAAAATCTACAAAATTTGTATTTAAAAATACATATTGAAGAATATTATGATAAAGATATGACCATGCTTGATAGGTGTTAAAAAATATGTAAAATATTACACCCGTGAAGATTAAATGCATTAGCAATTCAAAAATTATGTATATAATATGTAGGTGCAAAACCTGGAAGGAAAATTTATTACTGATAACTGCAGAATAATTATGTTTTTTTTTAATAACGAATAATAAATAAGTAATAAACTATAATAAGTATACAAATACAATTTTAATATTTAGGTATAAATTGTAATTTTTATTTATTTATTATTCTAGTTATATCCAGGCCTAAAAATAAATAGAAGCTAACATTATCAAACAAACGTAAAAAAAAATCAGGTATTTTAAATACATTTTGAGTGCATTTGTGTTTGTACGTAAATACTTATTGAAAAATGTATTTAAATAATGAATTAATATAATATTTTCGTTCAAGTATAGACACCATATTTGAAATACTTTTAAAAGTGCTTATAACAAGTTTGGATACGATCACAAAATTTTGATGTAACATCATACAGTTTTAATAAGCCGTGAGTAATAAGAAATGATAGATATATCCTAAAATCGAATTTTACGAGTATCTAGAGTAATATTTTAAAGTTAATATCGTTAAATTATTAACTTTATTATTTCTTATTTTTAATTTACACTATTTGAGTGTTATTACTTATTAGAGATATATTTACGTTATAAAATACATTATCAATAGTATGTCATTTGATATCAATAAAAATAAATTGAAAAAAAACTATATCGTAACTATCAAAAGTAATTTATAAGGTTTTTTTTATATCACAGAATGAAAAAAAAAATTATGTATTAACTTAATTTAAATAGTCGTGCGAAAACTATGACCGTTGATGTAATAATAAGTTATGAATACGTTTGCATAAAGTAATGAGATCATGTTATAATAAATATTGGTAATTGCATTTATATTAATTTATCCCTTAATAGGTTTGATATAGCTTAATACTTAAATATGAATTCAAGTTAAAACAAATGATAATATTCGAACTGAGTAGGTAGCTAAAATTTTATTTTACCGTTAGTTATTTATTATACAGAATCACTTAATGGTCAGGGTTTTTTTATTTTTATTATTATTATAATTTCATGAAATTTCGTTTATAATATGTTATAGAGGGAAACCCTATACTACAACAGCGAAGTGCCGTTAGATTCGGGTTAATTCAATACAATTTATTATGATCCAATAATCCGCGACCTAACCTATCAGCCCATGTTTGTTAATGTATGGCTTTGGGGCCCTTTTCCCCAACAGCACCAGTGATACGGTGAACGTGTCAAACTAACAGTACACCTTCACCCACACTATAGGTCATTGGATAAACAAATGTAATAATTGTTGTTGTATATAATAATATTGGTACGTTTCTGCTATTGGTACCTGCTAAATATAATAATAATTTTCGAGCATTGCATTACGTGGTATTATCCTCACGATAAAACATATACTAACAGAATGCTAACTTTTATTATCAGGATCGACTGAACCTTGGTATGACCGAAATATTTGACGCTACACTTGGTGCAAACTCTAAACCAAATGTGAGGAAACAAAAATTAAGCAATCTAATTAACAAAATATTATATAGACTGTTATAATTATGACGTTATCTATTGTAAATACTTTGACTTATTGTAATATATTATTGAAGTGATTTTAATTAAATGCCTTTGCCTTTGATAAAACACCATTAACATAAAAAAAAAATAATAAAATAGTTTTCGTGCTTTCAAAAACATTGTAAGTGCCTATTTACTGGGTATTGATTTTTTAATCTATATTTAGTTTTAATCATAGAGTAAAATAAATTATGTGTACATATCGGAGTGATATTAATAAAAAGGTTCATTACTACTTTGCATTTGTCATACAAAAGCTACTATAGGTTAGTGCTTAAAAAAATTCAAATTTTAAGCTATTCAAAAATTATTTAGCGAACCACTATATAATATTTAAACTGGAATCAAATATTTTATAATTTATTGTCATCTGTTTCATTATAATAATATAGTATTATGTGTACTTAGGATACAAAATAAGACAAATATTATGTTTTCATTACGTTTTATAACATCATATTTTCATAAAGTAATAGTTACATTTTGTCAATAATGTATAATTTAAAAAAATTGTAATATTATGAACATATTATTTTGTTATTAATGTATATTAAATAATTTTATATACCTAATATTATAATATTTTTTTTTTGTATTATTATTTTAATTAATATTATTGTAACAGTTACTCTGACATATTTCAAAAATTGCTTTTTAAAATAACAGTCTTGAAATATTATAACTACACATTACACATCTTAATGTTGGAAAACTAATATTTTACGTTGTTGCAATTGTTATTTCAAGGAGTAAATTATTTGTGAAAATGTATGTTATTTTTTTTAAAATACAAAAACCACAATTTTATTTTTTATTTATACTTCGCATTAACTGTATAATATTATATTCTATGTTAATACCTACTAACATTAATATATACTTGAAGCGTCAATATTTCTTAGAATTAGAGGAAATATTTTATAGTTACTTTAATTTTATGTTCGATACATTATAATATTATGTATTAATAATCATGTTCCAAAAGTTAATTTTTAAGAACCACGAAGTCCGAAGCAATGTCAATGGTTTTGTATCGTTTGAATCACGGTTATACTATTAATGCAGATAGTTTAAACAATACCTTTTGTTTTTTCACTTAAAACCGTTTTTATAATTCAAATATAATGTACCGTCAATAAAATGCAATTATTTTATTTTCCTTGTATCTGATTATAGTAACACTAACAGAAATTATGGTGCATACTATATAGTACACTTGGACATGATACAATAATAATCTGGAGGTTTGAAACGTATCCACCAACAATTGACATCCTAAGCAAACAAACGTCTTGTAATACATTGCCTGTTCTCAACTGTTTAAGCCTTAATAATATCATATTTATGGAACCTACTTATACTATATATACATTTAAATGAATTTATTTAAATTGTATACTGAATATAATAAATAATAATATTTTATTATTATCCCATCTTACTTGCCATGTGTCTTCCGTACTTTAAAATTTCTTATAATTGCACTCTGCAGTTATCTTGTTTCATGTTTAGTCTGTATATTAATTGTAATAATAATAATTTACATATAACATATCATGCGCTCACTATACTTTTATAATCTTTGTAAGTTATTCCATATTTATTGTTTGAACGGATAATAATTAATTTAATTAACCATTTTGTACTGGCATAGTGTATTTCACTTACACACATATAATTGAAAAGTTTTTAAAAACCCAAATAAGATAATTCACATTAAAATCCATAAATATCTTATCCATAATAATCTTTCATAGTTATCTTTCATTATTGGCATTAAGTAGTGTCTTATAATAGTTATTACAAAGATAAAAGATCAAAATACGCTGCTTCTACTTTTCAACATAATATTTCTGAATTGGTTAACAGTCATAGTTTTTCGTTGTCATTAAATTCAGTGCAGGTCATTATTCACCTTACCAAAATTAAAGTTACGACCCTGAAGTTCTGAACCTTATTGTAGCACCAATAGTATACCACCAATATGTCCCCAAAGGCCCAAAAACTGTGCATGAATAGTACTACACTACGGCGAACGGAATACAAGTAGTTACGTTATTATAATATTAAATATTTCAAAATATGGTGACACCAAAACTTTTTTATATAATAAGATAATTAATATAAAAATATGTTTGAATTTAAGGTTCGATGAGTTGAATGATTTTTATTAAAGAGTTTTAGTTTTTTAATTTTTTTTGAAATGTATTCGTCTTGAATAGTTAATTTTGTACTAAAAAGTCATCGACTTTGCACATAAAAATTTGCATATTGTCAATAATTTTCCATTCCATAATTCATCATGGCAATTTGACACAAAATAAAAAGAATTTTTATTTGATGAATAGAGAAATACGTTTAATTATAATAAAAACTTTTTTTATTTATTTAAACTTTATCATGAAACCCATACAGTCTACAATAATAACTTATACTCATTGCTCATATTAAACAATTATTTTTGTTACTAGTATTAATAGTGACATAATAAGTTTCAATTTCCTAATAAATAATATAATTTTGTTTAAACTTATTAAATTTCTTATTACTAAAAGGTACATTTATAAAAAATGTATAAGTCATTGTAGTATAAATTCAATATTAAATGATAAATAATTGTTTTACTTATTTGATTGTGTATAAAGAACATGTATCTATTCTTTACTAATGTAATGATCATATTATATTGTACGACTGCCACAATTGTAGCTTGTTATTAATTATATTTGTAAATACAATTATACAATTCTAAAATAACATAATAATATAAATATCACATATTTCTACTTGAGTGATGAGTAACCTAACCGAAGCTGTTTTGAATATTATGTAGGAATATATGAGTTGCGTCAACGATGGCATGTTTTATGAGTTTTAAACTTTTGTATACTTTTCTAATTTAAATTAGCCAAGTTTTTTTTAAAATTAATTTGTTTTATGATTTTCCCAATAACATAATATTTAAATTACGAGCTTACAGGTAATATGTCAAAATCATGAAGCAAAAAACCGAAAGTCAAAACAGGAAATATAAAACAAATACATTTACATTTAGTAAAAAAAAAAAAATCAAGGTAGGTACTCACTCTTCTGTATAGTATGTTAAAACTGTTCCTCTTCATTAACTAGGTTACTGTAATGGATACGTTGAATTTCAGTTTAATAATAAATCAATGTGTACGAAAAAAGAATCTGAGCAGATGGATCAATATTAGCTAATTCTAAGGATAATCTATGTTATATCATACAAATATTTTCTCATTTTAATAGGTTGAACTATAGATTGCTCAAAAGACGATGTACATAAGTTATAACTATGGACTATGGTTAGGAATTTTGTTGAAATATCATTTTTTTCTTGTACTTTAAAACGTAGTCATTGAAAATACTATCAGGTTAATGCAATTTTTACTCCACACTTTTTGATGAACTAATATTCAAAAGGCCATTTTTTGGTATTTTTAACATTTTTATAGGTAGTTTCAAACCATTTTTTCAAAAAAAGTTAAATCTCTGCTATCAACTAATGTTTACTATTTTTATACAGTTATAAATAATAATATAAGGGGAGATTTTGATATAATATCGTATCGTTGATCACCAATACCATAATTCATTTTTGTAGCTACATTTTATCAAATTTATTGTTAAATAAAAACCATTAGTTATATTATAATAAAGGTACATTGGTACACCATACATACATACCCACCCTGTGGGCTCCTGTTAGTTTTGTTAATTAATGAACATTTTTTTTACTAGAAAATATCTATTTAGAGGACATAATATACATTGTAAATTATATTTACACATCATTATGAAAAAAAAGTATTTTTAATATTGCTTTTTCAACTTTTTAATCTAAAAACATAATATATTTAATTAAATTTGTATACCTAGTGTATTTTTCGATTTATAAGCAATTTTTTTGTTTTTTTCTTAATAATTTTTTGACTTTATGGATACTAAAATTGCAGCCCTACGGCCTACAAATATTACATAGAAGTCAACACTAATGTATCATTTAGAAATGTACAAATAGGGCATAGGCTGTTGTAAATTACAAATATATATAACTAAAATATTTTGGAAATATAATTATGTATAGAAAACAATAATATATGTATATGAGACGAATGTTTAATCTTTACAATAAATATTCTTTTAATTAAAAAAATATACCTAAAATCGATTATTTTATAATATTGAATTGTATTATTATTATTATTCTTGTCGAAATGATTAACTTTTAAATAAAGTTTTTCCAAGTTATTCAAATGTATCACTATATTTACACCATTTAAGGAAGTAAAATATTTTTGTGTCTGGATACGTTTCGACCCTTGACAGTTATAGTTACGCTTTGTTGTAAAATAAATATATTAATTATTAATGAGTATAATTTACGCTCTACCTGATTTCTGAACGTGGGGCAATCTCTGGTGGTAAAATATCTTAGATTCTCCAATAATACATTCATTTGTAACCGTAATGTAGAAAATAGCACTACTTTGATTATTCAAAAGTTATTTACCGAGTTTCTAGTGTTAAATGGTACTCTTCACGAAGTATTTATAGCATTTCGTAATCAGAGATAACGAGCGCAGTAAGCAATGCAATTTCAAAAGTGTGCTGTGATAATAATTAGAATAAATATACGTGGATTTTAATGGCAATTCCTTTTTTATCCTACCAGTTACAGAAGAATCTTTATCAACTATAAATATAAATAACATAATGTAGAAAAAAATGTATTCTTACCTATATTTTTTTATAAATGTCAAATTTGGATTTTATGCTTTTTAGATCTTTAATCAATTTTAGTGTACTAATTATTTAGTTAAGACATACAAAAAGTATTTTTTTTTTTAATTTTTAATAAAATTGAAACTGAGTAGTCTTGTGAATATAAATCTATTTTATTATAATCAATTACCTACCTATTTTATAACATTTTTTTTATTAATGAACAATTACTATAATAATAAATAATTTAATAAATAAAATAATTAATAAAAAATACTCGTTTTATAGTTTTTTTTTATTGCTAACTTTATTGCTTTATCTATAGTTTTTAGTGTTTCAAAATTCGTAAGTACTCTAGTGGTATTATTATTAACATTTACGAGGATATAAATAATTATGTAGGTATCGATCTTATAATATATTTACTAAAATATTATGTTCTTAATTTATTAAATTCCCTTTCTTTAATAAAAACTCTGATCCACGTCTGGTGGTGAGTGCATAGCAGAATTTGGACGGTCAATTCTGCTATTCCAATATATATACAGTCACTATAGGAATCAGTAAAAACCCCGTTAAAATGCTTCAGCCCATAGTGTTCCATATCCACGAAAAGATACGATTTTTACATCGATCCCTAAAAAACATGATTGTTCAATTCATCTAACTATTTTCACTTAGTCCTTGCCTCCTTGGTTACATAATGATTAAAAAAATGATTTTATATTTAATATTACAGTTTACACTATAGATTAACCTACCTCAAACTTTCAAGACGCTTTTGCTGGTGGGACTGATATCGTGATCCCGTCTGCGCAGTCTGCCATTTTATACGACTTACCAATTCATCGAATAACTGGCTGAACCAAGGATTTCACATTCGATTTGGCCGGCCATACCTACGGAATGACACCCCACCACCGCGACTCTTCCATCTGCAGTCTTCGAATCACGCGTGTTTGACAATTGGCACTCTCGTCATTATCCGTAATCTATGTACAGTTGTACAGTCGTATTGTGCGTCGGTATTATAGATAGGTACGCCATTTGTGCATGGGAAGCCGTCACTTTTATCGAGTGTATCGATCAATTTTGATACACCACGACAATAGTGCCGCGAAATCGGCGACCGTCTTAATCCGGCTCAGGTAAAGGAGTGGTTCAGTGGTTGGACCGCGATAACGATGTGTTATTGTATACGTGGTATGATTAAGTTTTATCGGAGGACCACTAATTTCGATTAGATATTCACAGGCATTTCTGAACGAATTCCCAAAATAAGCAAGCTGTTATCAATATAAGAATTGTTTATAATTAGCTAACTCCTAAGTGATAAACTACCATGACACGCACTAACTAATATTATCTAGGTAGATAGGTAGGTACTTACCACGAATAAATCAAAACAACGTTTTTAGAGCATATTTTCAAACTTAAAATAAAAATTGTAATCGTTAGATAAGGAACAAAACAAAACAATACATTTGCATTGTATTACCGGGTGCTGCCTTCAACAAAACTTTTATAATGACATACTTAAGTCAAACATATTATAAAATTCCCTATCCATTTTTGATCAAATTAAAAAAAACATATGTTCAATAATAGTTATTGATAAATACCTATAATAGCAACATGTTCAGTGGCGCCAATATTATATTCTTAAATAATAAAAAAAAATAATATTATTATGTGTCACATTCAATTTCGTTATATCCATTGCATATGTGGTTGTTGTGGAAAAAAACGGAAAAAAAGAATTTCATCGAAACTAGAAGACATTTTAATTTAATCATTAATTCTAGAATAACGAGCCATAACGCCCATAACTGATTGTTTTGCGAGATTGAATACTGGGTATTTATCTTGTATAATGCAAAAATAGTAGTATTTTAAACTTCGATCTAATAAGACATAATTACGTTGATATCTTGTCCTAATAAAATGTATTCATACGAAGAATGCCATTATTCAAGAAAATATATTAATATAAATATCACAGATACATAGAATATATATTTCTAATTCTATATTCTATATTAATATTATATCTATGAAAAATATTCAGCAAAACTGTTTGTATACATAAATGTACGTACATTGCCTATGTTACTCCGTCCAACGTAGTGTGTTAAAATAGAAACAAATAAATCCAGAAAAGAAACAGGAATATATGTATGTATTATAGTGGTATAATAATAAATTTAAAAGTAATATATCATTAAGGACTCTGAGCGGTATTCAGTTTATTATAGGTACTTACTATCGATTATATTATCAAAATCGATTATGTTAAAAATGGGTGTGTAGTAAAATTGTCCATTTTTTTCAGTGTACCTTATAGATAATATTCACATGCACTCAACACTCAGGAAAACTATTCCAAAATTTAAAAACTACCCATTTATAGTACCAATTATATGAAATTTTCAATCTAAAAAGTTGCATCATGAAGCACTTTTTGAATACTTCTACTAACGTAAGCACCGGTCTTTAGTAAGTACATAACATAAATAATTTTCAAATATTAATTTCCTCTGTCGTTTTAAAATTTAAAATTATAATGTATTTGTAACATTTTTTCATCTATTACCACTTTGACCTAATATCTAACCTATAAATAAATCGTTTTTACATTTTATGTCATAATTTTATAATATATATATGAAATATGATCATGTGAATACATAAAATTAAATGTAGGTACAATACAGTGTATATACATTATACACAATACAGTATACACTTGAGAACTTTCTATGTTTACCATGGGAAACTACAAAATATATATTAATAAATAATTGATAAAAATAATTATTAACAGTTTGTCCATTCAAATACATGTTGTTCTTGTTGCTTTATAAAGTAATAATTGTTTTAATTTTTAAATGTAAATAGTATACCGTATACCTAGATACATAAAAATATATAAATATTAATAAATATATTTGTTTTACTCAAAAAATATTACGCGGATATTTAAATTTTAACTATTTATTACCGTTTATATTATTTGTTACTCATATAAAATCAGAATACAAAATACGACGAGGTTTATAATACCTAATTAAAAATATGTATAATAATATAATATCCAATAATGAATCACAGCAATTTTAATTAAAAATGAAACGATTTTAGATTTTACAGGTACTGTAATTTTATTACTTGTGTACTTAGTATATAGGGTGTAACACCATGAATACCTAACAGGTGACAGAAATAACTTTAGTTTAAATCAATATTTTTAATTTTTTTTTTCATATAATATAATTTATAGTCACTTGCTTTACATGTATAATAATATAAAACAAATGATTTTTAATTTTTAATACTGAAAATAAAATATAAAATATGTTTAATAATCCGTCGTAAAATAATCATTTCAAAAGCAATCATAAAAGGCGCTTTTGGCAACTGTTTACTCTTTCCCGCAGTTTCTAGTTATGTGTTGCGTAATCGAGGTAGCCGTGATAAAACCTTCTACGTCTCTACCAAAACCTTGTACATTGGTGCAACAAAGCCATCTTTACTCAATTTTTTCTACCATAAGCAGAAACATCTATTTACATGTTATAGATAAAGAAAACCATACAATTGTAATCATAATAATTGTATATCAATATATGTATATTATAATATAAAAACAAAATCGATTTTGCCGGATAAAAGAATAATTATTTAATATAACTCGTCACAAATGACATACAACTCTAATTTATGTAAACATTATGTAATTACCGTTTATTAATTTAATTAATTTCTTAAATTAGTTCCACGTTTTGTTGTTTCATTTTTGTCATCCATTTTTTTTTTTTGAATCTACCTTATAAATATTGATATTTGATAGGTAGTTAGGTACCTAACCGGTTTAGCTGTGTATTTTGAATGATTCCTATAAAAAGTATGAGGTTAATTTCCGTTTACCTACAAACCGGATATCACGTGTATCAGTACATTGATAGGTATCACCATGAGCCACGGTTCTATAGATAGCTTGACAATCGTCAACCGTCACAGATACACTCGGGGACATCGTGATTGTCAATCTTCCTATAGGGTCAATGATCGTGAAGATGGCCCACCAAATTTCTCTCAAACCAATCTAACCCATACCAACATTTAGCAAGTAATTAGTAAGAATTAGCAAGTTAGGTTTTAAAATGTGCAAGTCATATTATAGTACGGGACAAAAATAAAGAAAGGTGGGCCAACTTCATGTAGCCCATATTTTTTCATACACACGTTCGAAACTGGTGTCGTTCAATTATTTATATTAATTAGCAAGTACTTGCAAGTCCAAAAAAAAAAAATTCGCAAGTAACTATAGATTCTTCAATAAAAATCCAAAATTTTACACATGATAATGGTACCTAACGTATAAAAAAAAATTAGAAATATATTAAGGATAATAAATAATTTAAGATCTACCTACTTCCAAATAAATATAATAATTCTCAAAAAGAATATAACTCTTCAATTTAGTGAGTGTCTTATTTCAAACAATTTCAAAATTTTAAAAAATCGTAAAAAATAAACCACTTGACTTAGATACACATTTTTATCAACAAAATAATTCAAAAACAGATATACAAATTGGCTATTTTTGAATTTTCAGTATAAAAAAAAAAAAAAATTTTTTATATTATACGTGTATCACGAGTGACTAAATTATATATAAAAAAATTCAAAATATTGATTAGAAAAAAATTTATTTCATCTGTCATGTCTTCCTAACTTCTGTCACACTCTGTATATTGTGTACTTAGGTTATATTTTATGGACCATATTGAGAAACTGTTTCTTTAACAATTGGTGAATAAATTAAAAGCCATTATTTCAAACTATCCGATATTACATTATTTATATAATACTATATTTTGTTATGACTATAGGTAATGTGTAAATTTTTATGGAGATACCGACTAGATAAAATTCCATAGGGAATATTTTAAACTACACTGGCAAATCTATTACACGGGTAATAATAAATAAAAATAACTGGCTATAGAATTTTACGTTAGTACCTATTTATAAAACTCTCAAACATAATAATATAGATGCATAACTTATTATGTTGAAACTGTTTTCGAAAATCTTTTAAGTCCAATTTTATTGATGCATACAGATCAGTTCCTGTACGAGGATTAACTATTAAAAACGTAATTGTTGTTTTACGAATAGATTGCGCTACAAGTTTGATTCATAAATATAATATTATTATTAATGTCCCCTACCAAACAAATTATATTTAACTCATTGTAACTTATTTTAATCGACGAGACAGACGTCAGAAACTGACACCGGTGCCAATATAACGTTTATAGGGTAATAACTAATAATCAATTTTAAAATCACGTCCATTCGATAAGTTATACATAATGTGTATGAAATCGTTTATACTTGATTTCATTAAATACTATTTGTTCAGATTCTTTTTTGTTCAACATATTTGATTCATTACAATTCAATTGAATTGTATTCTTAGATTGATATTTTACACTGAATTCTGTTTTTATTAGTTTATAATTTGAATAGTGAAAACTATAATATTTTTCATTTCTTATGAATTATGAACATATCTCTGTAACTACACACATCTTTTTGTTAATACGTTCATTGTTTTGAAATAATATACACCTATACATTATATTTACGAACATATAATCAGTCAACATTGAATTTAATGAATATGGATAACGTTAACAACAGCTTAGTCTGCTTTAGCACGTTATTGTACTTAACCCACGCTGTTGAACTATTCAACCGATTTTGGATGTCATTAGTAATGCATGCGTTAAATTTGGTCAAACTAGTAAAGGCCTTCTAGGGCAACGGTGTTTATGAATGATACAATGCACAGGCGTAGGTAAATAACATTATTAGTCTCCCGTAGTCCCGTAGGACAAACTAATAACAGTTTATCCACTTACAAATATGTATGGGTTCTGAATATGAGTTCTCTGATACACGTAATCATAATACGTGATTTGGTGTAATGTTTAATATATTATTAATACGTTGACGAAAAATAAGGCACGGGACATAATATTGTATCAGTTTATGTTTTTGAGGCTTGTGCTAGTATTAGTTTTGGTTTCTATAGGATCTATATTATTAGATTGCAATTCAAATTGCTGATGTAGCAACATAGATTTCTCAAACATAATATTATAAGTAATTTATAATAATATACTATATAAGTAATTTATTTTTCTATTACCAGCAGTATACCGTGTACGGTATGTTGAACTATAGTTGTTGCCAAAAACATCAAATAAATTATTCAATAATAATTCTAATTATTATCTGTTAATAAACGTAAAATTTTTTTTTTTTGGTATTTCAGTACCTATTATTTTGTTTTTACATAGTAGGTATGTAAACACTAAACACTGAAACAATAAAAGCTATGTGAAAGGTATTTATATTTTATATTTATAGACTGTAATATAGCGTTTAAGTCGAGATTATTAACACTTATATTCTTCCAATATAATCTTTATTTTCCTACATAACCATGTTATGTTAAGCGTATCTACTATTAACATCCCTTTTTTTTGTTAACTAAATATTATCAGGCACATGCAAGCAATTCAAATTAGGGGTATTTGATTTACCACCTATAATATATGTGATAACCTTAAAAGGAATTTCGAATTTAATGTTCAAGCCTTAAAATAAAAATTGTATATATTTTCTAACTTTTTTGATTTTGGCAAATTTCTTCAAAGTTAGAACTTCAAACGCTAAACGCTTAATAAAAATAATAAGAATATGTTTTTTAGATATTTTTTAATTTCTGTAAGAAAAATTTATGAGGAAGATCGTATTACATTTTAGATTCTGAGCGAAGCGATGAATGTATTGATTCTACAATGATGTGTGTTTTTTTTTTATTTTTTTATTTTTGTGTCTGTCATCACCTTTTAGGACAGTAAAAGTGCTTGGATTTTCTTCAATAGTAACTTTTCTGATAGGAAAGTGAATCTAGTTGGTACTTTGGGGGGTCAAAAGTAAAAATTTCCCAGTAGTTTTCACAAGCGACGTGAAAAACAAAAGAAAAATTAAGGAAAAACGGGAATTTTTACGCAAAATCTGTTTTCGAGAAAATCGATTTTGGTTTTTGGTGTAACTCTAAAACAAATGACCGTAGGGACATGAAATTTTGACTGAATGTTTATATTAGCATTTTCTATACACCATAAAATTTACAAAATATTTTGACTCTTTTTGAGCTGTTTACGGCCATTGTCAGTTTTCAATTTTTTTAGTTTTTTTTTCTATAAATATCAATAAAATTTTATCTGTTGATTAAAAAAGCTTGAAAATTTAATAGAAGGCTCCTAGGTTATTGTTTCAAAGGCAGATGAAAAAAATTAAAAATCCTTAGTCACAGTTTTCAATTATAAGCATTTAAAGTTCAAATTTTGACAAAATACGGAAAAATCACGAAAAATAGCAAATTATTTTGAGTTGAGAATTCATAAAAATTTTTCTTTTTAAATCTAAGATTTGAAAATGTAATATAAGATTACTCATAAGTTTGTCTACCTTTATCAAAAAAAAAATGTCTAGAAGAAACTTAAATTAAATTTTTATGAGCGTCTGAAATTTATATTTTTACAACATTTGATATTTACTCGATTTCTCATGTAACAATTTTCTTATTTTATTGTAATTAAAAAACGAATGACTGTAGATACTTGAAAATTTCACTGAATGTTCATATTAGCATTTTATATACACCATAAAATGTTGAAAATATTTTGACTCTTTTTGAGCTGTTTACGGACATTGTCAGTTTTCAATTTTTTTAGTTTTTTTTTCTATAAATATCAATACATTTTTATTTGTCGGGTAAAAAAGCGTGAAAATTTAATATAAGGCTCCTGATATATCGTTCTAATAGCAGTTGAAAAATATTAAAAATACATAGGCACAATTTTTTTTTATAATTATTTAAAGTTCAAATTTTGACAACATTTATCAAATTTATAATTTATTAATTATTTTGTGGTTAAAAATGTATAAAATGTTTAACTTTTATGGCTAAAGATTGAAAATTTAAAACAAGGCTCCGAGTAAATAGGTTATATATAAATTACTTTATTCACAATAATATCATCAAATATACTTGGTAAAATCATAGGCTGACTGACCGTTTTCGCTCAGAATCGTTTTTCTTATACAATGATATTATATCATTGAATTCAAATTTAACACCATCCATTACAGTGACCCACTTGTAGCCTACTGTACAGCAGAGCGACATCCACTTATCCACCTTTTTTAAGTATTTGACTTACAAACAAAAATACAAAATCTATTTTGTTGAAAATTGGAGTAATATCTCCGTTTATCGTGTTTTATTTTTTTACCCATAATTCTTGTGGGAAGTTCTACCAAATTTCTACTTATAACCCCCCAAAGTACTAACCAGATGCAATTTTCCACCAGAAAGTGTTCTGACATTCAAAGACTTTATACTGCTCCAAAACTTGATAACAATAAAAACAAAACAATACCACATCATTATAAAAACAATACATTCATTGCTCCACTCAGATTATAATACATATATAGCGGTAGTAGTTTATGATTAATATATTATATATACCTTTATATACCTCTGTATACATTTTATTTAAGCTGCTGATTTATTCGTAATACATTTTTAACAATAAAAAGATTTATTTTACAGAAATACCTTATGATGCGTTAAATATTATTCATTTAAGATTATTTAAACAAGAACTGAAATACATTTTATTATTTGTAACTAACTATCTTAAAATAGTTTATATTTTGATACAATGTAATAAAAAGAAACTTTTCCCTGATTTTTTCTGATGATAAAATAAAGAGAATAACCAATAAATTATTATCAAATTTAATAAGCAATATTACAGATGTATTGTTGCATTGATGCACGCACAACATTTTATAATTTACTTTTTCTTGTAACCAAAATCTTTGTATTTTAATATTTGAATTCATCAGTGTAATAAAATGCGAATACATTTTATCAAGAAGACATCACACAATGATTTATTATTTCTCTCTGCCACACATGTGACATATCAAAACAACGCATGTTGTTTATGTAGATCGTTCATGAATATAAAATGATTTTAGATCAAAAATACCAAGGATGGGTATAGTAATAAAATAATGTTTTAATACATTTTATTACCTTTTTTTCAATATATGTTTGTCAGAAAACCATTAAATACAAGATTTTCAAAATCTAATTTAATGTGTAGTATTATTTTTCACAGAAAACATAATAATATATTGTTTTATATAATTTCTGATATGCGTGTGGTTGTTCCTTCAACTACAATCACATTTTGTGAGGGGGCATGCATGTGAGAGACAAATATAACAAAACAATACCGTGGTTTCATAAAACGTTCCTTTGAGAAATATGAAATCAGTAAAATAAAAGGCCACCAAGATTAAATATCTTAAACTTTTGTTTTTGTACAGATTAACGCTAAGCACTTTAGTGAAAACTCAAAACTTCATACACTATTCCAAATCAATGCCTTGCCTTATAACAAAATAATAATAGAAAATATTAACATGCCTTAAGATTAGTAAGTTGGAAATAAGTCGGACCGGAATGACTATACAACGAGTGATTCCCGTTCCGGTTTATGTATTGTTATTAAGAAACAGTTAACTTTTTGGATAGCATTTTGAATGATTAGCCATCACTGTATTTTAAAATGTAGTAGCTTTTGACCGTCTATTGAATTTAATACAATTCATAAGACATTTCATTTTTTAGTACTAATTTTTAATTGACTTTTAGTTCACCACATGGCGTGTTATATATTTAAAAATTAAAACTATAAATAATTTAGTACTAAAACACACTTGCACTAAACTCCGTTTAACAATTATCCAATAAAACTTGCGGGTAATCTATTATTTTTTTATTTGATATAAAAAAAACGAAGCGGTACATACACAAACAATTATTTAATGTGTTGATTAGTTATATTATATTGTATTGATTCAATCAAATGTTGAACATTTAATCAACAACTAAGGCTAATAGGTATTAACTTATAAAATAAAATATTTCACATTTTAGGCAATAAAAGTAGATATACTATAATAATTATATTTTAAACATATTAAATCTAAATCTTTGTGAACACATTTTTTTTGTTTAAATTATTTATTTATATTGTAATAAGGTATTTAAAATATTACTTAGTCATATTATAAAAATACCATAAATGCATTAACTTTTATTAATAACTAGGACCAGGATGTTAATTTAAAATAATTGTTTTGAGACCCGTGCATCTATCGATGCATAATTCTATGCATATGACGTAACATATTCTTAAAAAAGAAAATATTTATTATTCAATTTTTTTTTAATTTTTCACTTTATTCAAGTCTTATCTAATTTTTAGAAGGCCATTATTTCAGTCATAAGGCATTTTTATTATTATTCTAAAGGGTATTTTTTAATAGTTTTTAAGTTATTTAAATTCGGGACCCTGTTATAAAAACATTATTATTAATATAAAGGTAGGTAAATAATCATTTTGCAATGAATCACATTCTAACGTACATCGGGAGGACTATTTAAATTTTAAACTCAGATACAAGAATGCAATCAGTTTCTTTGACGATATAATCACTGTTTAATATACCTACCTACTTAAGATCAAGCAACATATTTTTTTTAATGAGTCATTATCCCATTTTTTTGTTTATCTAAACCAAAGATACACAAAATAAATTTAATTTTGAAAACCATTTTTAAATTAATATAAATTTGGAGTAATTGAAAAACTTAGACTTGAATATATATCGTTGCTTGTTATGCATAAAGGTTTACTAACTGGCTCTTAAGACTTTCATAAACTTTACGTTTTAATATTATGCATATGATCAAAATAATGTTTTATTATCCAGACCAAGTCGCTTAATACAATTTTACGATAATTAATTCGTGTAGTTCATCAAGTTTTAATTGATTTAATTTATGATTATATTGAAACCTAACCTAACCTAACCTTAGATAGTGCACTGGTTTTGACGTTCTAGGTAAAATAACTATGCAATTATACTAAATATTATTTTATAAGTGCACATTATAATAATACGTTTTTTTTACATATTTTTTAATGCAAAGCATAAGAAAACAGTCGATGTTATTTAAGTTATATAAGAGATAATATAAGGTTAGGATAGTTAAAATACTCAAAAGTCTATACATATGTAGCATGTCTATTCAATCGGAAATTGAACGTAAATTGAATTTCTGGTACCATTTCAAAGTAGCAAAAAACTGCAAAAACAGTTTAGTTCAGATTTTCCAAATAGTTTTCAGAATAATATAATTACTATCAAATATAACGTGGCAATGTACCTTTAACACGCACATCTCAGGAAAAAAACGAATGTGGGTAAATTGCTTACAATTTGTGAACATTGGCCACAAATTACAATTCAATAACGTCTAATACATTTTTAGAACAATTTGATCATTTACATGTAATTATAAGTAACTTTTAGTTACTCGAATCAAAAATAATCGATAACTTACAACGAACATATTTTATAAAATACATATTATGTGTTTTAACATTTATACACGATTGAAATACTGGATCCCTCTAGATATTTGTTTGTGACTTTGGTTTGCTAAATTATAATATCGTTAGGTAAACAACAAGAATAAAAAAAATACATATTTCAAAAGATAAAAGGTGTTCACTTAAAAAGATATTTTGCAAAAGTTATCCATTTCTAAGAGTTTCTGAGAATAGTGCCTTTTTACACCTGAGCAATCTATTTTGTTTATAATACTTAACACACTTGTTACATTATATATAAAGTTATTTAAAATCTTACTCTTGGGATATTGAAGTTGAGTTATAATGTTTTGAAGTCGATGGTGGTAGCGAGAAGTATACATATTATATTTATTTTTCAAATGAAAATAACACAAAAGCTGTAACCTAAATGTTTTCAAATGACACCTACAGAAGTGCACATAATAGAATATAGTTGAACGGAAAAAATCAACAAGTATGACCATTTAATATGATTCATCGTGAAAACTATACAGACCATTTTTATCACGTAAAACGTTTTTATCAAAATATAGTGCAGTTGACGTTGGAATAGGTATTGTAAAACTGTAAAATCGAAATAACTGTGATTGCAAATACTTTCAAATACTTCAACCCTAATCGTGTTCTTTAATCATTAACAAGTAGACACAATATTATAGATACAGAAAGTACCAGGAAAACAAAAAATTAATGGAAATAAAAACAGGAATGATAATATAATATTATTATGATAATTATTTTATTTTAATATACTTTAATATTATGTTATAAATTCTGCTTTTGGCAGAAATAGGTCAACCGCCCGATTATAAATAGAAAATTAAATTATCAATAATAATATAGGTTTACTTAAATTATAAAATATCCTTGGAAATATATAGGAACACGAACAGTCTCTGCTCGGGCTCGTTTCTCGTATGCAATAAATTATCATTGAATTCAAATTCAAAACATTAATTAGGTACAGATATCTTCGAGGTACACTCATAACCTATGCAGAACGGTTTTCACCGTTTTTTTTTTTAATTGTATTTTTTTACTATTTTTGTTGAAATGGGTTTTGTATAAGGTTTTTTTTTTAATTTTGTTCTTGTGGACTAGTAATATTGGAATGATCAGTTTTCACTTAATTTAACATTTTTAACTTACTGTTTTTACTTTTAAATAGTCATAAGAACTCATAAACAATATAATATTAAAAATGTGAAACAATAAATATAACTACTGTATTTTTTATAATTAACCCATTTTTTTTTTACAAAATATACTAAAATGTTTAGAACATAATAATTGCAGTCATATGTCGAGGCTATTTGTGTAATTATGTCCCAATAGGCCTATAATTATCAATAACACATTTAAATGTATTATTACCATTGTAAAAAAATAAACAAACTTTATCAAGAATTAACTTTAAGTAAGCTTTGTAACTAATTTGTAAGTGAGCTATACTCCAATGACCAATATTCAGTACAATTTTGGCTGTGAAATATTAGTCAGAAATAATATTTAAATGGTTTTAATTTGGTTACTTTTCGAAAAGATTTTTAATTCTTTGATTTTAGTAAGGCCTTCACAATGGCGAAGGGTGAATGTTTTTACATTTTTATGTTTCAGTTACGATTTTAGTTACAGTTTTGGAGTTAGAAAATTAAAAATAAACCAAGTTTTTACTCTACAGTACGTTACTGAAATATTTTATTGTAGAATACTATAGTAATGTATTTGGTCATAGTAAAATATATGTTTTAAAAATTGAAAATAAGTTTCGAAATGTACAGTAAATTGAGTTTTATAGAAATTAATTATTCTTGATATAATATTGGTACAATTTCATATTTAATTATTTATATTTATTTCATATATACAAACGTGCGTTCAGATACAAAAAGAGCAAATGCTAATTGAATTGATTGTACCTACATGATTGCTCAGCAAAAGAAGCCAGCCGCTGGTGACACGTGCAATGTATGTATTAGTTTATCAACTAGTTATCTATTAAATAATGATTTTAATTATAATATTTTTATATTAAATAAACGCGAGATGGAATACTTAATAAAAAAAAATATGTTTTCATTTTAAATATGTATTTCTTTATATTATATAGGTAGGTGGTATACAAATAATAGTTTGCCATTTCTTCAAATTCCGAGTAAATTAATCATTTAAATAATCTGCTTTTATTTTAATGTTGTGATACGTTCTATTCTTTAACTTGTAATACTTATTCCTTATTAAATTCAACAACATTATCGTGATTAAATATTTGAAAGCATTTTACTAGAATTGGTATTAATTACATGAGTGATTTACTGATAATTATATAATACAAAGACAAGAGCTCTTATAATCTTATATAGCTCTTATAACTTATAACTGATCAATTTAAAAGTTCGTCTTCTTGGAACTTTGAATATTCGTAAATCTGAAATAAAGTTTAAGATAAGTAGTTTTACAAATAACATAATTAAATAACAATTTAAAATGAAAAACCTTTTTTTACAATAGCAATTAAGTGTTATAGTGTTATTCATACGAGCACTATTAATCAATTATGAAAAAAATGCTAGGTACTTACTCAAATTATTAATTTTTGTTGAAGCACAGCAAGTATATTGGTTGGTTTCTTCATAATTGTTGGTAAATTTAAAACCATTCGGTTCATATTTATTTCTCATACACGTTACGTGTTAACCTATGTTCATTGGTAGGTAATAGCAGTAAATCTATTGTTTGTTGGGGTATTGGGACCAATATATTTATATGTGATATACGTGTGGTACCCAAGCCAATCATTCGCTAAAACGCTGAAAAGTTTGCTGGTTTTACACCGGCTCGCTCACGGTTACAATAAGGAACAATATACAAAATTGCTCAACCGAATATGAATTATTCCTGATGGTCGTCTGTGCACATCGATGAATGATTAGGGTACAATTACAATAATGCTTTTTATGCACGTTATAATATCGGAAATATTTTGTAGAGAAAGAACGTATGTTACCGGTTAAAACGGCGTGACTATTGCCAATCAGAAATGCCCATCATGCTTCATTAGTAGTTGTCTCTGAGTGGTGCCTGAACGGCGATATAGACGCAATAGACAAGACTATCCATATAAATACAGGTGGTGATCGCTAATACTTCAGTCAGTACAATCACTATGTTCCAGCAGAAAGAACAATCACTTCGACAAATAACAATAATTGTAGTTCACTGAATAATAATTAGAAGCCACCGTATTTTAATATTTTAAAATTAACTATTTAAAGCAGTGGATCCCAGTAGTGACCAATAAAATGTTGTTATTTTTTTATGTAAATACCCATAAAATAATAAAAAATATTAATAAAAACGATATTATTTTTAAAAAACAATTTCTGAAAAAAACACGCCCAATACAAATATTATAAGTAAATATTACTCGAGATTTGTTTCGGAAATAATTTATAACTAAAATTTATATTATATTATGAAAAAAAAATGCTTATATGTATTTTAATATTTTATTGTAAATATTTAAACTGTGGAAAATACGTTTGGAAATTACTGGTCTAATGAAAATTCTATATTAATTGTATTATGACATAAATAAGATCATTTTAAACAATTTAAACATTAAACTAAAATAAATAATTTCCAAAAATATATTATAAATATATAATTTTAGACTCTAAACGGTCAGTGGATGTATTGGTTTTACAATAATGTGACTTCCTTCTTGTGTGTCTAAGCTCTGATAGCTCTAATATTTATTTTATAGTCTACACGAATAGTGTAGTCTACGCTTCAATATTGAGGATCGTTTCTATATAAATAGAAAATTGAATCTAGATTGTACTCTGAGTCAACAATAGATATACGGAAAAACTGGAATACTTACGCAACATACATTTTTAACAATATCGATTTTGTTTTTATTGATATTCAAAAATAAATAATTGAAAAAATGTTTACACTAGCATAATGTTGTAAACTTGATATATTTTTCAAAATATTATGACTACATTTATAGACATTTAAATGTTCTATTTTTTTTATCTATGTTAATAAAATTTTTTCTTGGTAAAAAAGCCTAACAATTTTGTATAAGTTTCCTTATGGTTTGTTCTTATAGAAACTAGAAACTATCAAAAAACATAAGATATTTTATAAAATATTGAAGTTAATATTTGGAAAAAAAACACAAAAGTCTGCAACACTACTTGATAGTTAAGAATTCTTACAATTTTAAATTGGTATAGCTTCATACTGAACAATTTAATTCAAGGTTCGTAAGAGATATATAATAAATCTCTAATAATTTAAAAACTTTGAAAATCCATAACCACAAATTTGTTTATAGACATTTGAGGTTGACGAATTTGTATTTATTATACTTTTTGATTTCTGATGTTTGATTAATAATTTATATATTATATTCTATAGTCTGTCTGCATACAAGTGAAGTTGACATAAATTAATATTAAAGAATAATAATAAACGGAAAATAATGATATTTCCTTTAACGGTTTTAGTTATTTTGTTCTAATTGAAACTTTTCGCCATTACGTATACCTACTATATATAGTATTACGTACATTAACATTTTAAGCATATTTAGACTAATTTTAAACCGTTTATACCATGATCCTATTCACATTTCACACCATAAGTTACGTTAGTATTGGCTTATATTTTATAAGTTAAGGAAGTCAAAAACAATAATTATTATATAATATATGTGATTTTTTTGTAAAAAATTAATTAGATTTACCGTATTAATGTATTACTAATATTAATATAAATAAATCATAAAATATCCTTAGAAGTAGAGGATCATTGCGGCTCAGTGCGTTTCCGCTTAGAAACGTTTTTCACGTGCAATGATTTAACATTGAATTCAAATGTAGTACATCCATTTCATTGATCATTCTGAATGACGAGATATACACTTGAATCCTACTATTATAGCCAAGTGATTTTTTTTTTTAAATTTAACATTTATGTACATGGTTACATCTCAGTAATACTACCTACTACCTAGTAAATAATTGTATCAGTCACGACGATATATTATCATTATAAATTACCTCCAAGTAAACTATATGATTATAAATATTTAAATTTTGTGAAAATTTCAAATTTAATAACATTCCTGAACAATACAAATACCTACCTACTCAGTTTAGAATAACGCAATTAGGTACATGAACTATATAATGAAAAATAGTACCTAATTTGTAATGTGCCTCTTATAATTTTAATGATTCATTAGTTACACCATAGCGTTAAAGTTTAACTGAATTAAATAAAATGTGGTTAATAATATTAATAAAACACATTTATTTGTCGGAATTCAGTTAATCAATGTGTGTACCTACTGTATATGTTAGATAAACACCGGTGTGGAAGCCCAAAGGTGCTGTTTACTTTTAGTAGATGATGATGGATTTACTGAGTTGAGTCATAAAGTTTCGGAAGTCTATCGTTTACTTTGGGTGGTTCAAAGAGAGTTTTGAATGAAAATAAAGCTTAAGAAATACATGTGGCACCGACGAATTCCATTGGATGATTACCAAAGTATAGTTTTTCTAATTTTTTTTTTTTTTTATAGGTATTTTGTCTCCGGTGTAACGCCATGCGCGACATCGGTAGGAAGTTATTTTGCTTATCTAAGACGGTTGCGTAATAATATGAATTCTTTAACATGTATTGTGGTACCTACGGTGCCACCGTCACCGTTCTGCGCGAATTACGTCCACCGAACGCGTTCAATGTTTCCGGTTGACAAACTTTGGTTATGACCACCATAGATTTCGGTACCTAACAAAGTTTTGCTGTACGCGATTCACCAACGACTGCACTGCAGTAAACTTGGTCGGCACTTGGCTTTAAGCGTATTAAAAAAAACATAACTTCCACCAGACAATGTTTGAGACAGAAACAGTGATCAATAAGAAACAAATCTATTTTTTTATTCCAATATAAGAAAAGTAAAAATTAAAAAATGTTAATACATTTTAATTGGATAACAATGTTTTAATTTTGTATTTTTACGATTACACCTATGCATTATAATATAGTTAATAGATAACTAATTTATGATGTTTTATTAAGAACTTTTCTTTTCCATACAGGTAATACACAGAAACAAAATAACGAGGCCATTATTAAAAATTTAAAACTATATATAACTACATGATTATTTAATTTTTGTTTAATAATTAACACAATATTATTGCAAGACACATGATTCCGTATGGCCTTATAAATAAGCAATTTAAATTATTCTATTTTACAACTTGTATAAAGAATTAGCTGGTTAACTTGAATCATAAATTATATTGAACTAAATTATTTACTACCTACTAGTTTTTTTTTTTAAATTGTGTTTTATTCTTTCTTACAATTATATATACCTATAGTTTTGAGTTTTTTGGTTACTCAAGCTTGTGTTTTGAAAAAAATAAATAAACCCAACATTTAAATCAACGGTAATTAAAGTATAGGTACTGTTATCAAACGTTAGACAAATTTAATTTAATAGATGAATAAATAGCGATACATGAGTCAAACAAAAATATAAATTATTATATAAAATAAAAAATGTAACATAAACGACATAACAATATTTTTTTTTTATAAACATCTACAATTTATAGTTATTTATCTGGGTACTATTTATTAGTTAAGTTATAAAATACAATTTTTTTTTAAATTTTTTATATCTATTTAGTATGTGATATTATAATAGCAGTAAACAAAATTGTTTTCACTTGACTGCTTATTTCTTTTTTTTTTTAAACAAGAGGTATAATTCTTTAATATAAGACAAACCGCAATATTATTAAAAAGAGTTATAACTATAAGTCAGTGATCTCATCTGAAATTACTGATGTGTGAACAATAAATTAATTTTATAGGTACTTCTCAAAAATGTCTACTTGTAGATCAAAGGGAAATAAAAATAGTAAAAAAGTCAATGTAGAAATGTTTTGTCTCCTGAATGTTATTTTGGAGCATTGCATCCCTTTGCACTACATTTAATCCAGATTATTTTCCCTCGAATGCTCGCTATACCACGAACCCTTTATTAATGTTTTCGTAGTCCGTTGACTCTCATCTTATAATATAGCATTGGTCTATATAATAGGTGACATACAAACAATTTTATTTCTGGTACTGTATTCAATATCAATATCGGTTACATGCTAAACAAGTTTATTACTTTCATTGGTCATCCAAAACGCGTACCGTATGCAATATTTCTGTTCGTCGTTCGACACAATTCTTCTGCTCATGTTATTTCCTCCCACTCTTTGTATAACTTATATTACTTCAGAACTTAAAGCATATTTTAAAAATGTCATTTATTTTAACTTTTATTTCCTTAAGCACTTTTAGTTATAGGTATACAATATACGCATTGATATAATATATTTGTATATTGAACTTACGCAAACGTCTAAGCTTAAAACGTTTCAGAGATATCAATCGTACTGTTAATTTCCTGAATGAAAATTAGTAAAAAAAAATGTTACGACTAAAAATACATCGAACATCACTATTTGGCTGATGCACAATATTTAAGATTATGGTGATGAATGTTAAAATATAGTATTATTTAGTAGGTATAAAAGTTATATTTGTAAAGTTCTTTGTCATAAAACCAATTAATTTTCGTAGAAGTTTTGTTGGCCATCACGGATTTTGAAGTTAAGGATACAATATGTATTTTATATTATTAGGAATGTCCGATTTTATTTCGCAGCATAAAATCTACAGCCTTAGAACCAATTTATAGCTTTAGGACCAACCGCTGCTTAGGTTATCTCCATAAATATTCTATTGTTTATGTGTATCAGTAGTAGGATCCTCAAACATTTTCACCGCGATTTACTAGTTTGTGGATAAATCCGCGTTCGTTTACCGTTCGTCCCTCTACAGCTGAACACTGCCTACTCCAGTACCACTATTTTTATGAGATTTAAAAATGTCACTCGGTCTCTTTTCTTTTCTATAAATAAAAATGGTCGTTCTAGTGGACCATTGACTTTACGACACAAACCTGCAAGTACCTACCCACGCAGACTTGGATATCTGTTACTATTATTTCTTTCAGTATTTTCTGCAGGTGCCACATTTCTGCCACACATTTTAGTGTTTTATCGGCAGGTACCTACGTATCAGAATAACGTGTTAAATGAACGATTTTCATTGATATTGTTTTTAAATCTGTAAATAATATTGTGATCTTAAAATGCGTGGATAATAATGGTCGTTGTGTACAATATAGTTTATCGTTAACAGAAAATCAACTGAGTGTACGCGGTGTTAATATATAATTTTATGTGCATGATATAATATTATTTACTATGTATATTATCGTCTATCGATATGGGGAAATGAAAAAGAGGTAACATATAATATTTCATATTATGGGTTTTTTTTTTAGATACAACATGTCATTTTTGAATGAAAACTATCACTCCAATCGCATACGAATCCTATTCAACACGTTACGTCGTAAGATAAAATAAATTTAACTATAAACAGAAAAAATTAAGCCCATTCAGTCCAAATACGAATACGATGACGATCTGAAATAAATGTACAGTTCGTCCTTGTTTCAGATATTGTAGTCACGAGTTTAAAAAAAAATAGTAATAACAATTTAACGTCTCCTCAAAATTTAGTTGGCAATTTCTTAGAGTAAAAAAAAAAAAAACAAAAAAACATTTGAAAAACCTTCTGTACGATGGCTTTTAAAACGTTGGAATCGTAACTGTCGGTGGCACGTTTTGACATGGTTCGCCGCATGGTTTGTTTTTCGCACACGCCTTGACAGGCACACAGTTGTAATGCCGATGAACCGTCGGCCAAAATCGCCGAGACCGAGCGCCCCATCGAGCTGGTCTTGTCATAAAACGTTTCACGATATCCGTGCAATATTAATTCGACCTACGTCGTTACGTTATTATTAATATACCCATATTAATATTTCGTCGATACACAATAATATTATGTGCGATTTTCCATTATAATATTATTGTGTCTGCGTGACATTTCGTGCAGGGACAATCGAAAACTCGGTACGCGTAACGCACGTTAATTTGTCGAGTAGGAGGTAGTGTTTAACGCCCCGAGTGGTGCCGGGCTGCGGGGCGGGCGGAAGCTGAGAATAATAATAATAATACAATAACAGTAATAATAATGATAAAGTAATAATGAAAAAATCGCACCGGAGAGGGCGAGGGCCGAGGACACGTCGTTTGGGGCCTATCTTTCCGCCGCCGCCGCCGCCGACGACGCTCCCGAGTGCCAGCCGTCGTCATCTACTACCGCCGCACGCACTGGTTGATTCACACATTTCGACGACGGTCTGCCCGTGCCGCACTATGATTCTGGCGGAGATTTCACGTGCTGTCCGCTGAGGAGTCATCACGACGACAATATTCGTTATCGATAATAATAATAACAATAATATAGTTGTGTACTTATTATAAGTAATATAATATAACGCCGAATCGAATTCCGCCGGCCACACGATATTATACTATACACTGTATTAGGTGTACCTACTATATTATAATATTATTATATTATCGTCGCAGTGCAACAAGACACGTGAGTACAGGATGAGAAGTCGATGTATTAATATTATTTATCATTATTATTATTATCATCCGTGTGTATACGTTTACACGTGAGATATTATTATCGTTTCGACGTCGTGGTATTTATTTATTTTTACTACGCCCGCGCACACACCTTGGTGCCATCAATTTCCCCGAAAATAAACTATTGTTTTTACGAGGTTTTTTCATTTTTTACAGCTTTCCGTTTTTATTTTTTTTTAAGCTCAAAACTTTTTTTTACGACCGCACGAAAGACAATAATTTCGAATACCGTCTGGTCGACCGAAGACACTCCTGCGCGAACGGTTGCACATCAAACTCATTCTGTTCGAGATCCATTAGTGCACGAATCCACTGGGTGCGCTTAATTGCCGGTCTTGTCCGTGAATTTTAATATTTTAATATTTTATTTACGACTTTATCGCTTAAATGCTGTTTGAACAATTTAAGATATCATTATAATGTCACCGTTTGTTTTCCAAATTACTTTCTACACTATTTATTTGCTTTCAAGTAACGACTTGTATACAATATTACACGTGAACAGCTCCAATGGTTAAAAATTGTTTTCTTTTTTTATTTGGCGCCAAAACGATTTTTACGCTGAATATTTTTTACACGTACGCATTGCCAGATTTTCCAATTACGCGTACCTATACGAATAAGGTGTAATTGGTTCCGTCAAATTCATTGCCAAACGTCGTTGAGTAAACCATCGCGTCGGTTCTGTGGACCTATAGAAGGTCATACAGAGACGAATATTGTGAACACAGAACAGTGAACATGACGTGATCGGAATGGATCACGGCAAATTCGAACACCTATATACTTGCTGTTGCGATATATGCTTATCCACACACGATTTCATCTTAAAATTATACACACACAACTCATATTGTCATGATGGTCCAAAGTGGCATGATAGATTGTTATTGTAAAGCAAAGTTCGATTCAAATGGACATAATAATATGAACGAATAGACTTTTGATAGATAGTGCAAACAATTTAATTTTTAAAATTAATAATTTATTAAGTTATACTATAACAATAATTAATAATCATCTATTGATTAATATTCAGATATTCTTTTGTTGAACAATTTGATTTGTAGGATAGTTAATATTGTAACAAATTTAATAGTATTTCAATAGAATCAATAAAACGTACCTAATGCTTATTGTGTACGAAGATGTTTAATGGAAACTTAATTTAATATTTATTTCTAGAGAATATTACAAAACAAATAATGCATAATTTATATATTATTTTTATACTTTCAAGAAAATAAATAAATTTAAAAACTAGAGTAGATATCTAGTAATGATTAATTATAGGTAAATACTTTAACAAAACAAAATAAAATATCGCCACCTACTTATTAGTATTAATATTTTATTCAATTATAATTTTTCATCTAAAATGTTAACTTGACGATCCACTCTGTACTTGAATTTAAAACAAGTTTAATACAGTGTTATCAAAAAAAAAAAAATAATTCATTGCATTATACATAAAATACATAAGTACAAATAAAATAAATTTATTCTGTCATTTGAAAATTTACAACTGTAAAGTACGGACAATAATAATTCTAAGCTTTGGAATTAAAGTTGGGACTATAGAAATCATTTTTTCATGCTAATAACTTTTTTTATTGTCTGAGTATAATGTTTTATTCAGAATGTAGCATATAATGAATTTTTTAAAACGAAATAAAAATCTATAGATTTTTTATTTTTGTTTCTTATTTTAAATTTCTAAAAATGCACTCACAATTATGTGTCTACTAAGAGAATAGCCAAAGTTCAAAATGTCTATAAGATTAATATTTTAATTAGCAAGGTAATTTGAAAATGCAGTTTCCATATATTTAACACAAAGAAATAAACATTTTTATGATACAATAAAATTTAAATAAGGATTAATACTAGTTGTAAGCAAACAATTTTTCTCGTTCAACGTTTTTTCATCCAATTTGACAAAATAATAGCATCGCATTAGTGTTAATGGTTAGATTAAATGTTTTAAGCGTAATTAATTTTTTTTCTTAAAGCATATTAAGATTTGGTCTCTTCAAATGTTTATATACCTATTTGTATATTATTTTATAACGTGGCATAAAAAAATATATGATGTCGAAAAACGACATCTCGTAACCGTACTCTTATAGTTGAAGGGAAATTTACGACATCTCGGATATTGGACTAGTGAGCTTATGCAATGACCAGATGTTTCTATGGCGACGACATTTAGAGTAATTTATAGCTCCAAATCATTGCACCTGTGTGGAAAGTACGTTAAAAAGAAACACCCTACCCTACCTCGTAATTGGCACACTAATAGTGTCCATGGGGTCAAACGTTTCAAATTAATAAATATATTTTGTCACTAAAAATAACACAGGTATAAAATTAAACGTCCAATGGGATGTTAGTGATTTCAGAACTCGTAATGGTACCGCTAAATATTGTATGTTCGCATTAAAACACGGGCATAGAATTAAATGGCAAACGGTTAAAATTGTGATTTCAGAACATGTGATTGTATCACTGAATAAATTGGAATTGAATTAAGCACGAGTATTTTTCAAGGAATAAAAACGCCATGGCTGTGTCACGTATTTTTTTACTCAATAATTTAAAACGGGATAATAAAGAATGCTAAACAGACCTATATATAATATTATATAGAAATATAATAAAACCCATATTATAATCATGCTGTATAAAAAAAAATAATGACAAAAGGAAAATCGTGATTGAAATATGATCGGATCAGTTGATTTTTTTTTACTTAGCTTTGTAAAATTTGTCGTGAATGGATTAATAATTAACACAAAAAGTCTTTTATGTTTAAAGTTATCGATGCAGTGGTAGGTTTTGTACATAAATTGTTTCGAAAAAGATTTTAAAATTGATGGTAATGTGTGATTTGTCATTCGTAACTCATCGGGTACACGAAAAAGAGAAAAATAAAAGCGGCAAGCTGTGTGTCACTGATAAACAAAAATTGACTTCAATAAATAATATATTATCAAAATGAGGGGAACCTTTTCATACAAATTACGTTTGATATCACAGTACTACTTTTTGTTTGGTAAATTAATTGAAATATCATATATAAAAAGGACATTATTTCTTAAGTCCCCTTTAGATTGTATATTATCTAAGAACACATTTTACGGGAGGGACCATTGGCTTGAAACGTTTCATCTAGTCTTTTTTAAACCAATTTCACAGGCAGTTTGGTCCAATATCTTCAACGCAAGACTCCGATCAAAACACTTCGACATCAATTCATAAAGTGACTATTTTATTTCAGATCAAAAATGTACGGGCTCTTATTGGAAAACCTCTCGGAGTATATAAAAAAAATGTACGGCGAAGATAGATGGGAAGAGATTCGGCGAATGGCCAATGTGGATCAACCTAGTTTTAGTGTACACCAAGTCTATTGTGAAACGCTTATTCCACGACTAGCGAAAAAATCTCAACAAGTATTATGCACATTTAACTATATTCATAAAAAATTGTTCACTTAAATGTACTTAATATTTTCCAGTTTAAACTCGCATTTTATGTGTTTTTAAGGTACTAGGAATTACGGAGAAAGAGTTTTTTGAGCAAATGGGAGTGCATTTTGTCAGTTTTGTTGGCCAATACGGCTATGATCGAGTACTATCGGTATTGGGGCGGCACATGAGAGACTTTCTAAATGGTATGAAAACAATTTAAATTACAAACTTATTATTATTTAATCTCTTTTAAAATACGTTTGATAGAAGTATCGCTTTTTAATTTATTTAACATTGAAACTAATACCTTTCTGTAATTATTTTACAGCAGTGAATGCACAATCTAAATTTCACGTTAACGGTTATTTATAGAACTAGTAGTAGCTACACATAACGATTTACGAATTTCATTCATACGCTTATTCGTGACTTGAATCAATAATGCACGTTTGACCTTAAAATATATACGTTCATATTATGTATACACATGTATGAAACCCTACCTTCTTCATAATATGCACTTCATATTAAACTATCATTGTGCATAGAATACTATTGATTTTTATTAATGAAAAAAAAATAAGGTTTCGTAGCATTTCTCAATCTGTGCACAACGATATTATTATACCGATGGCGTAATATTATTATAACTAAAATAGTTCCTAAATTCATCTAACATAAATTTCAATGTGTGTACGGTAAAATAAATATGTCACATATTATAATTGTGTACCTGAACTTGTTTTATTAAATAATCCTTTAAATTATTGAAATAGTTTGATTATTATACCTATGCACACAATACTATTCGTACGTTATTCACTATTTATTTAGTTTAATTTTAAGTAATTTGAACATATATTTTAGTATCATTTTTACATTCACATTTTCAAACATTGTACTATATGCTATCTTTCTATTCTATCTGAGTTTTTTATTTATTATACGTACGCATATTTTCTCATTCTCTTTCGGTCCTAGTCTCATCTTATTTATTTTTCATATTTTTTTCTCGTTCCATTTCTCTAAACTAACTTAATACCATAAGCTTGGCGCATTTATTTATTTATAATATATTTGTATATTAGAACAACGGGTGCTTTTCGTCTGGTGAGGCTTACACATAATAATATAACCTATAGTGTCGCATACAATAATCTTCATAATTGTTACACAGTCGTGTAACAATACAATAAGCAAACACAGATATTAAAACGAGATGGTATTATTATTAACACACACTAATATGATTTCTTATAATTTTAACCCATAACATATTATAACTATTTTGAAACTATTTAATTCAATTTCCCTAATTAACATTGTTATTATAATATTACAATATAATATAACATAAACGATGTAGGTATTTATGGTTAAATTACATGACCAATAGGTAGGTATATAATATTATTATTATATAGACATATTTACGTAACTGTTAGACATAAACATTATTATGTTTATTTTTAGTAGATTTTAAATAAGAAACTTTATTCAATGTGATATTCGTTGTGTTTCATATAATTAAGAACATGTATTGTTCCATTTTTTAATTCCTCCGTCATTTATTAATGTTTTTAATCAATAAAAAAATGGCAGGGACTTTCGATTAATTAATTTTTTTTATTATTATTATTATTATTATTGTTATATATTTGTAGTAAATTGATTGGATTGGGTATAACAACTAATAAAACAAGTTGTAGCATGTTGTGAAAAAAAAGAACCATTGGTATAAAATACAGTGTTTTTCGATATATATCTATTAAAATTAAAAAAATAATGGTATAAATTTGTTGTCGGTGGTTAAAATAAGAGTTTCGAATAGTTCTATTTACATTTTATTTAGATTTGGTTTTATTAACACCCATATCAAATATTATGTTAGCACTAAAAATATTATACAGATCATATGATTGGGATTATAGGTTTGGACAATTTACATGAATATCTGAAGTTTTCATACCCAAGAATGCAAGCGCCTTCGTTCATTTGTGAAAACGAATCTAGACAAGGATTGACATTACATTACCGTAGTAAACGTCGTGGCTTCGTGTACTATACAATGGGCCAAATAAAAGAAGTGGCTAGGCATTTTTATCACAAGGTCAATAACACGAACCAATAGTATAGGTTTAAGTCAACCTTTTTCAACGGCCATGTAATAATTTTAGGAAATGCGCATTGAACTAGTTCGTGAAGAGATTTTAATGGATACAGTGCACGTGACGTTTCAATTGAAATTTGATAATAGAGCGTTTACATTAGCATCGATGACAATGACGAGGGAGGAAAAACATCTTCCAATAAGTGCATCGGTGCTGTTCGAAATATTTCCGTTTTGCATTGTGTTCAGGTCGATGACAAAAAACAGACGTAAAATTAATATTATTTCGCTTCATTAATTATTTTTTTAGCTATTTTTTTTTTTTTTTTTAAAGATTTTATATGCACATAATTATTTTAAATCTGCGGAGGGAAATAATAGCTGTACCCAAAATACATATATTGAACTGATATTATTTCTCATACAGCTCCAACATGATTGTTCAAAGCATTGGCAATTCATTGATGGTCATTTTACCAGATCTAGTTGGAAAACGGATTACTAATTGGTTTGATCTTGTTAGACCGTTAATAGCTTTTAAATTTCAAACGGTAATATTATATTATTTTAAATAAATAATTTAAAAATTGAAGAAAATTATGATAAACATTTTTTAAATAGATTTTGAATCGAACGAACAATATTTTTGAGCTTGTTACTGTTCAACCAGTGCTTTCCAATCGACCAACAGACAGACACGTCATTCTGAGCGATGAGTCTTATTTTTCTCCAGAAGAAAACAAACTTCGATTAAAAGGTATAAATCATAAATGATGTACTAATAAGTATATATTCAAAGCTTTTTTTATATACTAAAGAATATTATTTGAATTACAAAAATATTAGTAAATAATAAAATACCTTGATTATCTTAGGGCAAATGATTTATATGGACAATTGGCAAATGATGATGTACTTGGGTACGCCCGTGATGCCTGATCTCAATGCATTAGTAACTACTGGTCTATACATAAATGATCTCTCCATGCACGATTTCAGCAGGTTGGTTGCAAGCATAATAATTAAATGGAAACTTTTCGTTTATCTATTCATTTTTTGTCAATAAACCTGCAATACACGATGGCTGATTACTAAAATACACGTGTATAACAATACAAGTTGATGGGCGCTCGTTTTGTTTCTGTTTTACCCTAGGGACCTAATGTTGGCAGGGACACAACAGTCAGTTGAATTAAAGCTGGCACTAGACCAAGAGCAGTTAAAGTCAAAAAAACTGGAAGAGTCGATGCGGAAACTAGATGAAGAAATGAAGCGTACTGATGAGCTGTTATATCAGATGATACCCAAACAAGTGGCCGATCGACTGAGGTCGGGTGAAAATCCCATAGACACATGCCAAGTAAGATTTAAAAAATGAATTGATTATAACAGTACATAAATCATTTTTCAGATGTTTGACAGCGTGTCCATATTATTTTCGGACATAGTAACGTTTACTGAAATATGTAGCAGAATCACCCCAATGGAAGTGGTGTCAATGCTGAACGCCATGTATTCTATATTCGACACGCTAACGGAACGAAACAAAGTTTATAAGGTACACATTAACGGATTCGTTATTATATTATACATGTGCCAATTACGATCGCATTAATTAAAAATACATTTTCAGGTCGAAACTATCGGCGATGCATATATGGTTGTATCGGGCGCGCCGATGACTGAAGACAATCACGCAGAGAAAGTTTGTGATATGGCATTGGATATGGTTGATGCAATTACAGATCTTAAAGATCCGTCGACAGGTAATTTTTTTTTTTTAATTACAATTTTTCAAATACATACACACACACCGTAATTTTCTGTTGATATTTCTACAATATCAATCAAAAGCAAATTCAATTAGAAATAAAATCGCTAATAATATATTTTTTATAGGGTCTCATTTGCAAATCCGCGTGGGCGTGCATTCCGGAGCAGTGGTAGCTGGTATTGTCGGTTTGAAAATGCCGAGGTACTGTTTGTTCGGTGACTCGGTCAACACTGCGTCCCGAATGGAATCCACAAGCGAAGCCATGAAAATTCATATATCACAAACCACCAGGGATCTGATTTCGGCATCGTACATGGTCAAAGAACGTGGTGAGATTTACGTGAAAGGAAAAGGTAAGGACCGCCGCCATTGCTGTGGTCCTGGCGTGGTAGGTTTTGATTCTGAAATTCGTTTTTAAGGCGCCATGAAAACGTATTGGTTGGAACACCGGGAAAGCCGACCTCCATTAAGTCGGGTGCTACCACTGGCCAACTCCGATGTACCAGAGTTGGAGTGGGAGCGTAGTGCCGATGCTGTATTCGATATTGTGGAACGCAACACGGACATGAACATGCAGTTGGCTGAAGACAGGATCAGGACATACTCACCGGTGACATTTCAAGAAGTGGCAAGGCACTCGATATCGCGTTCACCAGTTAGAGAATACTACCGAGGTTTGTATATTGTACTGCAACATAAACTAATACTTAAATAATTTAAAATGAAAATTGATGTCTTAATAATATTGTTGTGCTGTTAATAATAAATATTTTATGTCTAGTGTATCAATCGTGCAACATACATTAATAATATAAATTATATTTTATATATTATACTAATGGGTCCTAAAAATATACTTTATAGCGCCTTCAACATCAAACAGACACCTGCGAGTGGTCTATATTATATTTTAGAGATACCTTAAATCTATCTAATTTGTGTGTAATCCTAAATGCTTAAATATAATATTATGTGTACCTATTTAAATCAAATCAGGAAATTTTACATAAAAAGCTTAACATGGTATGGTAAAATATAATATATTTATGAAGACCTAACAAGAAAAAAAAACCATAATGGTGTTTATATTATTTTCTTAAATGTAATTTCTTACACTAAATTCGATGAGTTCCTCATAATATATTTTACGTTACACAAAATATTAATTATTATTGTTAACCGGCTATCATTCTAGTAACTGAGGTTTAAATTGTCGAAAAAAAAATTTACGATCATCTATATAAAAAATACAAGTAGTTTAAAATAAAATAATTACTTAAACAAAAGATAGAAATGAATAAACCGATTCTAATTAGATAAGAATAAATGAAAATCATAAAAGGAAAACTAAATCAGATAATAATAATATTTTCGAATAAAACAATGGTAGATGATAAAACCCTTTAATGTACATTATTTAATATAATATATTAAAGAAAATAATAATCTTAAATTCTAAAGTATAAAAAAATGTCTAATTTTTACCATTTTGAAAACAAAGATAGTGCAATTAAAATAACGAAATTTTATACTTTTTATGACTGCAATGAAGATTGAAAAATAAAATTTAGAAGA
Source organism: Metopolophium dirhodum (assembly GCF_019925205.1). Lineage (NCBI taxonomy): Eukaryota > Metazoa > Arthropoda > Insecta > Hemiptera > Aphididae > Metopolophium > Metopolophium dirhodum. The sequence goes on from NC_083562.1 coordinate 20,624,461, forward strand.
TAATATTATAATCCTTTTTTTCTTTACAAACATAAATGTTTAGCAGCTAAGGTCAGGAACATTTGAATGATATAATAATTTAAGATGGTATAATCTTTGCTGTTCTTTGATCACTCGTAAATCATGAAATGTTTTGAAAGTTTTTTTGTGTTTTATTCATATGGATTGAATTGTTTTTATTATTGTAATAAAAATATCTTGATAGTAAAATGAGGATTCATCAACAATAATTAGGATTCATTTGTTTTTGTAGGTCACGACGTTATTCTTTCAAATATTGTATTAACAATGTTTTATTTTCTGATTTTCAAATATTAATAATACCTAATAATACACAATTTTATGATCAATTAGTTAATGACGTTATTTTTATCCAAAGCACCAATTCAACAGTTATTTAATTTAAATATTTTTAAAATATATGCTCCTTTTTAGCAATTAACAATAAAACATCGTTCAATATTAATAATAATAATATGACTTGAATCATGTGATAAAATATAGAATTCACTGCACAAACATAATACAGGTACTATATGTATTGTTTTACATATTATTGAGATTATTTTAAGCACCTACTTTATTTTATTTAATGCACCTATGTCCTATACTGTACTTTAGAATAAGAATAATAAAAATAAAGCATCATTTTAAGTTCGTGTTTTACATTACCATAAAAATAACATAAAATATGTTTGTATACGAGTTGAAAAATGAAAATGTACCATAAGCTTTTTAAACAAACTCTTAAATAATTATTATGATAGTGTTCGTATTTAGCAACTTGATAAAAAAATAAAATACAACGTTAAACATTTTGCCATGTTTTTCATAATTTGAAATTACTAGAAATGTACCTTAACGATTAACGAATTACGAGTAGGTTTTATATCATTAAAATTTATAACAGTTCTGAATAACCAAATAATTATCAGATTGTTTTTATAATAATTATCGTATTGAGTTACGAATAATATGTATCTACAAATATTAATTAGGTGCTTAAATAAAGGTTAAAACGAAAAATAAATAAACTAATTAATTGTGCACATTGAATATTTTAAATAAAAGTATACCTAATTAGGTACACTGAACAGTTTTATATTTACCTATTTATAAATTTAGATTTTGTTTAGCCAACAAGTACATTAGAATCATAATATACCTTATGGCTTATGCTATTTATAATTTATATACATTTAAATATTTTTTAAATTCCATAAAACCATACAAATTAATTATACAAAACAATAATTTTCGTCATCAAATATGTGTGTTATTAAAAAAATCTTTACAGAGCTTGATGCACATAATTAAAATTTTTTAACGAAAGTGAACTTACAGAAACTAAAAATTTTAATCCTACTATATTATCTATCTTTTTCAGATATATTCAATTAAAATTCTTATAAATTGTAAGTCTAAAAATAAAACAGCGATAAAAACATTTTACTTATTTTCTCCTTGAAATATAATATATTTTCAACTATCATATTCTATTCTATGATAGTTTAATGTGATTGCCCTAGTGACGTTTCTGTAGAGAAAATAATTAACTGTTGTACATTTTTCAGAGTCTAGATCGAACTCAATAAGTTGCACACCCATCGTTTCACAGAAAGAGCTGCAACGATTGACGTGTCTGAACAGGAGTTCGTCTCCACTGTCACGATTCACGAGGAAAATCGAACAATTGCCAAAGCCCGACTCCACTTCGACTACGGCTGCTGTCGTCGCCGTCCAGAGGCACAGATTCGTGAGAAATGCGGGAGGTGGTCGTGGCGGCACGCAGACGGCTCCGTCATCACCAGAGACGCACAAGGAAGAGGATACGTTAGCCGAGTCGTCGCCGATCCTTCCGTTGGAACTTCCGGAACCACCTTCGGTATCAACGCCATCACCGCCACCACATCCACCACCACCGCCACCACCACCACCGCCGCCGGCGACCAAGTCCAATCCAGTGCTGGTGCACGTGGCCGATTACGTTTCTTCCGATTGTGTGGACAGCGTCGATTCGGATGACCAGCGATCGCTGCAGACCCGTGAGGTTGACCTAGGCCGATCGGACGACGAAGGGTCTGATGACCACCCGCATCCTTTCCCGGAATCTTCCGATGACGATCTACCCCCGGACGATGACGACGACATTGATGATTTGGACCTATCTTCGGTGGATCCGACCACTCCGTTACCCCCATCGTCGTCGCCCTCGGCGTCTCCGACCGAGGCCCGAGCGGTGACCGCGTCCAAGTCAGACGGGCAGATATATGGTCGGCGGCGGCAGCGGTGTGACGAACTCGATGACGACGTGAGTACGTCCAGCCTGAACCGGCAGACCCAGTGCTGTATGAGCTTCAAAGCACACCCAAAGTCGTCCAGAAAGCGATCACAGTCCCACTCTTGCAGGTTGATCTGATCGTGCATCGCACCTGGAGTTACTCGTGTATATATTTATATATTATATTCATGTTAACCGCTTTTAAGTTACCACGCGCTGTTGTCCAAACATTTACGGCCGTATTCTGCAGTTTTTTTTTTATTCAAAGTTAGGCTTACTGTAGTAATTAAACAGGTTAGTTGAAATGAAATCATCATATGCAATGCTTTCATTATCACTGAGCACTGCATAATATTTAGCCGTAATCATATGTAGCATAATTCAATTAATATAAGCATTTTAAATGTTGTGCCTAAATTGGTGGTTACACTATTTTGAATTGTTTATAAAAACGTGTTTAATTATCACCACCAATCGTCCAAAATATTGAATCGATGCAAAAATAAATTATCAAATTGTATCGTACGAGTACCATAACTACAACCTATTTTACTGTTCATTAATTGAAATGCCATTGTGTAGTACAAATTAAAAAAAAAAGTGTGTAATAAACATGCATGTATTTAAATTTTCAATAAATTCATCTTCCCTTCAAATTATCAAAATGAACATAAAAAGTATGCATAATGAGTTTTTTTGTGGTAGTTTGGAAGGGAATTTAGAAAGAATTTAGAGCTGCATTTTATTCTCGTGAAATCTTATGCTAAACCGTTGTTGTAGATGGCATGTCATCGCCTGTAGATATTAAATCGGTAGAACATTTTTCTTTGTGTGTGATATTACTTAAATATTTATATAATATATTATTATGTGTATACAATCGATTTCAAGTTATTAGTCAATTTTATTCGATCGCGAATAGTGTAATATTTAAATCAATTTTTTTTTGATTTAATACACAAATATTTCCGAAAGAAACAAAAAAAATTGTACCATGTACCTATTGATAATTGTATTATTATTTTTATATTATAATATCATATACTTATAATCACTCTTGGCTGATCATGTATGTATTTTGCATATTTTCTTATATAATAAATCAATAGGTTTAGTTCCTATTTATTTTGTTTTTTTATTTGATTTAATAATATGTGAAGTAGTTCTTTCCAGATTAAAATAATCTATATACCTTATTAAGATTTACGTTTTTCCCGTTAAAATTGACAGGCCTCTAATGTTTCTAACAACCTCACTTGGGACGAATATACAGCTATAATTAGAAACATTGTAGGAATATTGTAACCGGAACTGAGTTTACTTTCAATCTCTCCCAATAGACCATATTCACATTTTTAAAGTCCTTTTCTCATAAGCAGTGGTTTAGATATCATATAAATGAATTCATATTCATTTATAATATTATAGAAGTTTTTGATGCTACATACTTAGATTTGAATAAATAGGTTTCAATTAAGTAAATTGTCCTATTTTATAGATCAATGTTTTTCATTTGGCTAGTTGTGTAGGTACTATAATCAATTTCAGATTTCATATGTTTGTTTTGTGTTTAATTTAATAGAATATTGATAATCATTTAATCTAAATATATAGTTTGATATTTAATACTTAAAAATCACAGAGTTGGCGTGTTCGATCAAATCAAATAAAAAACCTAACTGGTAATAATTGATCATTTAAATTTGTACATTAATTCACCTATTTTAGATCATTTTAATTAATGGTAGTTTAAATATTTATTTTAAAATTAAAGAAATTGTTATAGTTGCCTTACACTTAAAAAAATTACTTTTGTATACATTACGACTTGTATGAGTCATGTGAATATTAAACTTTATTTTTTTAGGCTATAATATATCCCAATTCCCCATTTATATTACATTACTTCAAATCAAATTTGTATTTATAAACCAACATTAATTTACTGTATTTACTCAAACGAAATTATCTTAATAGCATTCATAGTAATTAGTATGTGCACACATAAAATGTTTAAATGTGTATACGTCTATACGTACTTAATACGTATCCGTCTATTTCAATTAGACCTTTAACTGTAATAAAAACATATTGGAGTTCTCAATATTGCATGATTACCTATATATGGCTATATTAGATACGAAGCACCTACTTAACAGCATTATGTTTAATTGTATTTACCATACATGGTTAATGAACATGTATTGACGTCATATTATCATAGGAGCTATTAAAATTAAGAATTCTTCATTGTTTATTTGTCTGTCCCTGTGGAAATTGAAAACCGTCCAACATCACTTGTCACAGTTATTGTATTTTGAATGAATTATGACCACGCGTGTGAACCATTAATGTTATTATGATTTCAAGCTACACGTGCTAATTGATTGTTAATTATCATTTTGTGAACGTTATATAAACAAATTTAAACCAACAAAAGAATTATAAATGCAATTATGTTTTATCAATAATATCAACAACTTTAATAATATAATACTTGCACATATTTTATGAAAATTATTCATAAACCGTATAGGTCATACATACGATACATACATCATGATACATACACGATGGAACAAAGATATAAGTATGCCTAACTAATTTCATAAATATTATTCAAAGTTTCAATAAACTCTTTTGATAAATCATAAAAATCTAGTTCACTGTATGGAAAGTCAGCAATCTAAGTCTGGAAACTTTATAATTTGATAATTACAAACTTCATAAACTTTATATTTTATAACCACTTCGGTAACTTTAGATTTTAATATCAAATAGGTAAGTATCATAATTTATTAAACGATCGTATGAGTAAAGAAAATAGTTATCCTATTTTATACCTAAGAATTCAATTTAATATGTATGCACATAATATAGAGTATTAAACTAGTCATTTTAAGACTACATATTTTGTATTCATTTAAAACTCATAAATAATATCATTAAAACAAATTTAGAAGATCCAATATATTATTTGTCAACTTTAATAGTGAAGTCATTTACCTTTCATTATTATATTATTACCACATTAGCGATAAATATTTCATGGTTTGAACTAGCCGATATTTCAGTTAAATTTAAGATCACTTTTAAAAGTCGAGCTTAATATTGTTAAAGACGATAGGTAGTTCTTAAAAGAAAATATAATTAAAATGTTTTCTCGGTAAGTTAAAATAAATAAATACATTTTAATGAAAAAACTAATAACTTACAAAACGTGTCCAAAGGCACTTTAACCTGTAATAGTGTAATCTGAAAAAAATAGAAAATTAAATGTTTTTAGAGTGATATTAAATATTAAATATAAATACTTTAGAAAAAAATGTATCTTTTATTATAATAATATTATAATCCCTATTTGTGTATTAATATTTTTGCAATAGATATAGGTATTTAAACACATAGATAATACGTCATATTGTCAAAAAAAAATTGTTTTCAACCAATTTACTTATTACATATTTTGATAGTATGAATATAGTTATATTATATTATAACTATATTCGCTTGAATTAAAATATATAATTTAAACTATATATTCGAATTGCACAAAAGATTGCAAGATAGAGAATTACTCTATTGCATATAGTGTTAATGTAAGTAAACTAACTAAATAATAATATATTATTTCGTCGAGTCTTATATACATATTATGGGTAGATACTTTCCCATTTAAGAAATCTGTATTTCAATATATATATATATTTTTTTTTTGGAATGGGTACCTACGTGTTTATTATAATATTGTAATAATTTGACAATATGTTGGGGTAAATGTTGGGGTAAATGTTGGGGTAAATGTCATTTGGTGTGTAAATAAAAAATCCATAATATAACTAATTCAATTTTTATTTCAATAATAAATATCATGTATTACTCCAAACTAATTCATGTATCGTCTTAAAGTATACATATTTATAAATATATATATAATTTATGTACATAATAAGTCTGCATGAAAAAAAAGTATATTTACAAGTCATCTATAGGCTAAGGCTAAGAAATAACATGAAACATTTTCATGTTTTATCAACGTCAGTTCTGTATAAAACACATAACTATTACTACATGTATTTTGTATATATTACATGTTTCTCAGTTAATAAATATAAGGCCCTATAATACTGTATAATTATTAGTGTGATCATATTTTTTTTTCTTTAATTGTAAAGCAACTTACACAAATTAAAAAAAAAAATATATGTATAAATATAATATTATATCTTAATAGTACGTTTTTTTTCAGTTACTAAATTTAATTTTTTGTTTTATGCTGTTGTTATAGAGTTAACCATGTAGGTTGCTATATATTAATATAATAAAGCCTAACGCACCATATACGAGTAACTGTATAAACTACTTCTTTTTTTTCTTTAATTGTCATGCAAGCAATTAATTAACATAGCCTAATAATCATAATAGACATATGTTATTGATTATGGTAACATTACATTATCATTAAGGTATATAAATATCATTTAATTTTAATGTAATACGTAAAAATAATAAGAAAACAAAAATAATAAACAATTGCACAAAAAAAAAAATTAACAATCTATATTTACAATTCAGTTGATTTTTATTTACAAAATTTTTTCCATTTGAATAGAAATGCAAATCATCTGTTTCAATGATGTGTGTAAATATAATTATACACACTTGTGTAATGTCTTATTGAAAAAGAAAAGTTTTAACAAGATCACAATAGAACAATCTATTCTTGAATAATATAAATTATATAATTTGAAAGGACAAAAAAAATGATTAGTAGGTAGGAGGGATATTTTTTTCTCAAACGAAACATGGTACCAATTTATGGTTCCCTGAGTGTACCAATACAAAAATATATGTATTTTTCGATTTTTTTCGTTATATATTTTTTTTATAAATCAAGACGTAAGAAGAACTATGAGTATTTAAAATTAAATTCTCGTGTTATTTACTCGCTCATAACATGACTAGATACTATTGATTATTTTTTTTTGTCAATTAAAAACAAATCACGGCCCGGAAGATGAATATGATCAGACGTGTATCGAATGGACGGAAATTGAGCATTTGATGAAAATAAAATATGTGATAATAGATTAAAATCTTAATTTTGTTCACAGGAACGAATGGAATAAAGATTTAAAAATAATATTATACATAATGTCTAGAATCGAAACGTCGTTAGCCTGGTGGGTTATGTACGAGACAGGGAGATGATGGGCATGGGATATAGGGCGGATCGGATATTGAACAAATTGATCGTAGACCGGCGAATAAGTTAAGCGAGTAATAAATAAATTAATAATAATAATAATAGGTAATAATAGTAGTAATAATAATAATAATAATAATAATAATAACATGTGGAAGTATATATTATAGAAATAATAATAATAATAATCGTAAATAAATAATAAGTAAACGTTGGCACTATACATCCGATGGGGCCCTAGTTAAGTACCATTCATTCGTCCTTGGTGGTCTTTTTGTAATGCGTCCGTCTGTTTCGCTTCTTTCGGTTTGGCGACTTCTGGAACCTTACGTTTCCGGGGTCATCGGCTAGCTGCGGCCGGTGGCCACTGACGTCATGTATGACTACTCCCTCATACCCGTCCACCCGGCCACGGTTCACCAGCTCCTCCCGCTCTTCGGCATTCCACTCGGCCCTGGCACCCCTTGACCCGGCTGCCACCAACAAACGCTCCGATTCCCATGCCCGCTCCACAGCTCGCTTGTGCGCATGCTTGAGCAACCGGTGACGTTCCTGTTGCGGGTCCGTACCGTACCGAATCGATATCAGCGCCTCGGCGCTCAAAAGTCTCAGCTCCTTGCCATCTGCTGTCTCGTGTGTGGTCACATTGAACATGCCACCCAGCCGTTTCAGCTCTTCCATGTCATCGTTCTGCTTCAACGCGTTGTCCTGTAAAAATATACACGCTCAATTATTGTCTCGGGGCTAGTGGTTTTCGTGATTTTTTCTTATATAGAACTACTTTGATTGATTTATAAGACTGTACCTTGACGAAATAGAAAAGGTCCTTGTCGTGTTGTTCGAAATGTAAGTCCAAGAAATACGACCCGTTGAACACAGACATGACGACATCTTGTACGACGCTGTTGTCACCGTCCACTACAGATATTAGCGCTAGACCTTCGTTGCTACGAGATACCAACACGCCCTCGCCAAATATGGATCTCTGGAATGCCACTCTAGGCAACAGGTTTCTCGTCTGGGTTTCCATCTTCAACAGTGGCTCGGGAATGAAGCCGAATTCGCCAAACAGTGCCATTTCCTTGAGGGGAAAAAATGAACAGAACCGTTTAAAGTAACACATTCATAACATTCGTAATTGTTTTTTTAAATACCTTTTCTACAATACACTGAAGTCCAGATACGACATTAAACTGAGGAGTAAGTTGTGGAGAAGACACCTTTGCACTTGGTTGATGCAGTTGAGTTCTAGTGTAAGACGATCCGATCATGTTTCCAATATCATAACCATACAGTTTCAACCAACTGTTCAAGTCTATAAAACACAAATAAATGTTTCAAATAAAAAAAAACAATTATAATGTCTAAGCGTATAGTAGGTACAATGATACATGCATATTTTATTTTTGTACCTTAAAATGTTTTTTAATAGTATTATTTTGTACCTGTCATATAATTAATATTTTGCGCACTACTCGAACTGATAGGATCATTATTTTGGAATCTATAGATAAAGATGTCTGTGGGATAGCTAAGCCTTGACGATAATCGTTCCCAGTCAGGAGTGATCCATTGACCAACAGAAGGGTCGTACCACTTTTTATCAAGATAAATCAGCCTAGTATGCGGGTCCAAAATTCCACCATGGAAGTCAATTGGAATGTATAAGTCCGGATGGCTATCTTTTCTGAGCCCACCAAATGGCGTTCTTGTGATCTCTTTAATTATGTTTCCAGAAACATCAAAAACAGCCAATGGAGAGCCGTTTTGATCGGTTGCAACAAAGAATCTAGCACAAACACACGATTAATTAATTACATGTCATATTAATTTATTGTATACAATTTACCTTTGTTCAGGTGAATCAATTGCAATCAAAGTGTTACGATCGTCATACAAGTAATGGAAAGTTCTTCCTGTACTTGGGTAGTGTATAGCCATTACTAAATTAGGCCGTTGAGGGTCGGTATAAAGGAATTGCGTTACGTTTTCGCCAGCGTTCCTGATACCTAATAACCGATTTTTGTGATCGTAGTAATAAGAAACACTAAAACGGTCACTTTCAGTAGCATCGCTGAGTAATCCCATGTCGTTATAGTTCAAGTGAGTTTCTCCTCGTTTGGATACAAAACCACGAGTATCATAACTATAAAGTTGAACGTCAGCTACCTACAAATAAACGACATTGTTTTCGTTTTAGTTATGACACATATTATATAATATTGTATTGTTGTAATATCTAAGTACTTTAAGTCATGGTAATAAATTGAATATCTAGACCATATCTCACCTGAACCACTCTATCACCGACATCATAACCCAATGTCAATTTTTGACCGTAGTCCATGACACCAATAATGTTGCCATTTTCATCGTAGATATACTTCCAGTCACTACTACCAGCCACTTCAAACAAATGACCATCAGCGCTGTAAGTCATTGTATTTTGGATTTTTGTTCTGCCCAGAGTAATCTTTTGAGACGAAATTCTATTTCTGACATCATATTCTAATTCCATTCTATATACATAAAAAAATAACAATGAATTTTGATATTAAATGCTCACCAAAATATTTACACAAAAACGTACCTATACACATCCATAGACTTAATGTTAGTCATAATCGACTTCAAACGACCATGATTGTCATATTCAGATATAGAGAAGAATTGTTTGGCGGTATCATGTATGACAGTTTTATTAAAAGTATTCTTGTAAATTCTCAAGTCACTTATGCTTTCTAGTGTCCCAATATTTTGATTATATTTTAGTTTTAACTGGGAAAGTTCTTTGTTACCGATAGTGACATCAATAGAAGTTACGCGTGCATTTCCATCTGTTTGGTATCTAAAAAATAATAATTGCAAAATAAGATAATGAGGAAAATAGTAACTTTTATAATTTTGTTACGTGGATATTTAACTTACTTCAAATGTGTATTATGTAATCCACATTTTGCACTAAACAAATAACGTTCGTCCTTGATCATACCAAGATGATAACGAATTTCATGTTTTAACTCAAAACCAGGTTCAACTACATTTATATTTTTTACCAAATTTGTATTGACTTGATAGGTATAGTGTATGGATAACAGTCCTAAAAAATATATCATGATTAAAATTGTGCTATATACAAAAAAATTTAGTTTTACGCACCAGCTAATATTATTTCAATGTTTCCATGTTGGTCGTATAAGTAAGATACACGGCCGGATTGATGTGGATAAATTTTCGCCAAAATATTCGTGTTGTCATCGTATCTTAATTCATATGGGTGTGGGCTTACTGGTGAATGATATTGGTACTTATAGAAACCTAATGAAGTTTGTATTGAAAAAGCGTGAATGTGTCCTCTAGGAGTTGTTAGTGACTGAAGAGCTCCAGATTCGTCGTATTGTAATAGGTAATCACTTCCTCTAGGGGTAGTCACTTTCAACGGCTGTACAATAAATGTTTATTAAATATCTACAAACATGAGTTATTTGATATTCAAAAACTTACCAAACTACTAAACATATCTTTGAAAACGTAAAGCGTAGATTTACCATCTGCATAACGAATTTCAGCTAGTCGACCAGCTCTATCATAACCATACATTTCTTTAAGGTCACCCCAACGCCATACACTAAGTCTACTAAAACGATCATATGTCAACTCCACTTCTGAATATATTTTGTTCCTGTTAAAAAAAAGTAAATAAATTCAGTTCAATACAGTAAAATAACATACATAATATAGGTAATATAATTTAACATTAAATTACCTAGGTCCCCATCTAAACGGTCTTCCAGCGATATCGTAGGTTATATTTATTAGTTCAATGTGTTCGTCAATAAATGCTGCCACGGTCCCACTATCTCGGTCAAACTCAAGAGATACAATATTTTCACCGTTAATTCGTAATTTTTTACCCACTTGTGCGACAGATTTAGCTGTAAATTAAATGTAATTATTTAATATTTTAATTTCAATGACTATATTATTTATCCTTATATAGATAATATTATTACCTTCACCAGGTTTCAATTTTCCGCCCGATTGTCCTCTTAAATAGTATCTCCATTCAAACCTATTGGCCAATTCAGATCCTATTTCAGTTTTTAATTTTCCTGGCACAGGGTAACTCTCAACTAATACTGAGTTTGCTTCCATAAGTACAGCATAAGGAACTGACTCAATTGTCACTCGATTTCCCCAAGACGTCTCCGATACAATATCACCTTCACTAGTTATTGATGTATGTTCCTCTGAACCACCTAATGAATAAAGAATTTAATATATATTATATAAGTACCTAATTGATCTGATATTTTATTATCTGATCAAAATTCAAATAAATAATTTACCTAATTTGGTTTCTACAGACGTTCCCTTAATCAACATTGTTATTGGTTGACTATCATCGTTGTATACCATTACAGTTGCTCCTTTTACGCTCAAGTCAAATGCCAATCTAATGAGTTTTCCAGTAGGCGTAACAGCACCAATTAATCGTCCAAAATCATCGTATGTGTACACATAACCCCTACCGGCTGAATCTAACTTTGATCGTAATAAACCAGACGGTCCGTAATAATCAAAAGTTATATTATAATTATCGGGAGTGTTAACCTCCGTTAACAGTTTCATACGAGACATGCGTAGTCTACATTTTTGGCCTTTAGTATTTTCGATTGAATTGACTTGCTGTGCATGATCTCTTAATAAGAACACTTTATTGCCAGCTGCATCAGTAACAGAACTTAGTTTTCCACTACTGGTGAATTGATTGTAAGTGAATTGATAGCTAGTCTCTCCAGTAAGAATATTACGAGTTGTGATATGTTGACCAAAACGGTTGAAAACATAAAGTTCTTGAGTGGTTGGTGAGTAAACTTCGTATTCGCGTGTAGCTGTCGCTTCTGGAGACCTCGACATAATAGATCTTATTCTGGAATATTTATAAAATATTATAAATAAATTATAAAAATAAACCAAAATTGTTTAGAAACTTACCTGTAATTTGCTTGATCTGCTACATGGACTACACCATCGGGAGATACAGAGATCGATGAAATTGTATTAAACTTTGCAGTTGCTGCTAAATAATGGTCTTCTTCATAGCAGTCACACCCACGGTCCAAACAATTACATTTTGACTCTGTACCGGCGAAACGTGAAATCTTACCTTCAGTGCCTGAAATATTTATATTATATTATAATATTTTTATTTAAATCCAAGGTATTGTTTCAACTTGGTTTGTATATATTATAATTTATGTTTTAGTTTAAACTAATCGAGTAATAAATCCAAAATGTACCAATTTGTTGATAATAAGTAAAATATTATGTAAATACTTCAAATGCTTAACTTTGAATACTATATAATATTATATTTAAAATAACTTTCTAATAATAATATTAAATTAATTAATATTATATTACAAATTAAATAAAAAAATAAAAATAATATTAACGCATGACATGACGTATAAATATACATTTATACATCATATAATTTCATTGTATAATAGATTTTCAAAACTAATTTTCTGAAATGAATTATGTATAATGTACCTATATCATGCATATTATCTTAAATAGATTGAATACAATTCAATTCATTCCTTCGAATATACGCAACTATAGTGTTTACAAATAACTGATAAGTGAACAACATTCATTTTTAGATTCTTAGCGAATCGATGGATGGGTATGTTTTATAATGATGTATATTTTTGTTGTGTACCTTAAGATACTTTTTACAGCAGAAAAAATGCCTTCAGTATTGAGGCTGATTTTCGGTATAAAATTGTTTCTATTATATTTTTTTTGCGAGGGACAGTCAAAAATAATAAAATACCAGTCTTTTTAAAAAATAATAAAAATAAAACAAAACACGGAAAACGAAATATTTATGAAACACCAAATTTTACGAAATCAATTTTGTTTTGTAAAAGTTAAAAAAAAATTTACAAATAAAAATTAAACATTTTCTGTCACTTAAATTATCATTTTCTATACACAATGAAATTTTCAAGATATTTAGATTAATTTTAAACTATTTATACTATGCAATTATTTACACTGTTCAACGGTACGTCAGTATTGACTTATAAGTTTATTAATAACAACAGCTAGTAATGTTATGTGAAGTAATATATAAAATCAAATTATTATAATTATTATATAATATATTATGCCTTTTGTTTACGGCAAAAAATAGTTCAAACTACCATATTAGTGATAGAAAAAAATAGAACTTTAATAGGAATGTAAAATGTTTTTATTAATATAGTCTGAAAAACCGCCCCCGCACAAAATCGTTTTTCGTATAAGTACAACGATATTCACACGCCAGCTATTACACGAACTTACTCGTTGGCAAAGTTCATATATGACACCCAGTTACAATGTAGGTACTATACATTAGAATGCAATAAAGTTACTACTCTGGTTTATTTAATTTAAATATCCTCTTGAAAGAAATAATATAAAAACTAAATAGTAATTATGATATCTAATTATTAGTTTTATTTTACAATAGAGAAAATAATTATTTGATCATAAAATAAATCAACCATTTTAAAAATAAAAATGTAGATAAAAATAATTGTTTATACAAACGTCAAAACTTACTTATGACTCTAATCCTATTTGTTCTCTGTGAATCCGATTCAGCGACATACATATTGCCATTAGGTGCAAAAGCAATACTCTGAGGCATAACTAATGCGGTTTGTATAGCTAATTCCTGATCCGTATTTAGACCAGTACGTCCAACGGGTGGGCAGTGCATTGGACGGCCGGCAATAACTTTTAATCTGTTATCTGTGGTCAACTTCAGTACCATGTGGTCGTCGATAATGTGTAAAGTATTATCTAAGGGATTGATACTAAGATCGGTTGGCCACCTTAGATGCACTTCGCCTGTGTTTAAAGTCCCTTCACAAGGTATAGGTTTCCAGTGTGATTTATGCATATGGTTACCAATCAAAGTGGATACTAAACCATCTTTGTCCACCATCCGAATATTTGTCCCATCGGCAAAGTATAAAATGTTGTCTGAAGATATAGCAACACCTAAAATAATAATAAATGGTATAATAAATTTGACATTAAAATTATTCATTGATTGGTGTACCTTTGGGGTACGCTAATTTCGCATCTCTAGCTAATGCACCATCCCCACAATGCGCTTCATCTCCCGGTAGACAACGTTCGCCCGATCCAACTGCTGGTTCCCAGTTATGATCTGGATCGGAGAAGTTATTTGGGTTCTTAACTTTCAGAATTTGATGACTCTCTGGATCAGAAATAAACAATGATCCATCTAAAGGACTAACGGCGATATGATACCGATATGACACCCTCGTAACACTATAAAATAAATTCAATATGTAATTATTATTTTGTTATAGGTTATACAAATTACAATTACAATTGAAATTAAATTATATCCTTACTTTAATCTGACAACGGTTTTTACTGTGCCGTCTGTCATAATACGTCGAATCAGATTAAAATCGCCAACATATATAGAGCCATCTGGGGCAGAAGCTAGTGCGACTGGAGCCAGAAGTCTCTGTTTTAAGCCATTATCGCCATCACAGTCTATACAATCTAATGGTCTTTGATGTCCATCACCCATAGTAGTCAATATAATTCTAGGCTTTTGTTTCAAATAAATATTCGATCCATCACCCTTTTGTAGTATGCCTTCGTGAAAATTGTAGCGATGGTGAATATCTAGATTCCAAGAGCCTACTTCTGATATGCTCATATCATTTCCACTCAGTTTGGTTGTCTGAACGTCCCAAACAATATTCCGGCAATCGGTATATTCATATCCGACCTTAACCAAAGCTGTTGTGACTCCATATACGTTTTGACGATAAACATTAAGTCTGTTCCAAGCGTACGTATATTTTATAACAGGATCAGCCTCGAATGTTTTTTCAAAAAGAATTCCTTCTATAGTTATTCGTAAGTGAATCAATTTCAAAGTTGATGGAATTGTCTCGGGTGTGAGTTGTAATTGTATTGTAGATAAATATCCAGCTGATCTGGAGCTATGATAAACCAAATTTAAACCTGTTCCCGGAATTTGGAAGCTTTCTTGTACGACCTAATTTAAATAATATATTTATATATTAAAAAGTTATACAAATATTAATATGTATGTACGCTTAAATATAAAAGTTGAAAAGAATAAACTATTAATATATCAACTATAAATTTAACTATTAACCTGAGATTCAGCTAAAACCGCACTCTTATCAGACCAAGATCCTTGAAAACCGTGTTTCCAGGATGCTAATACGACGGGTTTCATAAGATCATAATCGTGAGCTTTGCAAGCTTGTCCGCTAAGCTGAATACCTTTATCTTCAGTCAGTGACATCACTATTGTCTCAATAATAACGATCTACCGATATAAAATTTAAATGCAAAAGTTAGATTAATTATATAATTTTAAATATCCAATCACCCAAATAAACATTACCTCATTCCAAGGAACGTTTACAATTTGAGTCTGTGCTTTAAATGGACTTCTACCAAACTGCAAAGTTACAGCTCCTCCTCCATTTACCAATAAATCAAACCAACCATCTTCACGAGTTAATGTGAATCCTTCGGGTGCAATATTCGTGCTAACCCGAACTCCCATTAATCCCATTCCAGTTGACGTAACAACTCGACCGCGAATAACAGCCGATCGGCTAAATAAAATAAATATTTTGTTTAATTCTAACGTTTTTTTGATTTTGAATTAAAAATCAAAAAATCTAATTTACTGTATTTAACGTGCTATGCATAAAAATGTTAAAACAATAATAATAATAAAAACAATATCCAACTAAGTAAAAGAAAATTATTTAGGGATATTATTACGTCACATTTTATTTTTAAACTGAAAAACAATTTTAATTTAATTATTTTATTTTATGTATTTCTCCCCCATAGAGTGTATATATTTTTGAATTTGATTATTTAAAATTACAAAGTCAAAATGTATTTCACTTGAATGATTATATAAATCATACGACAAAGCATCAAGTGATAGAATTTGTGTTACGTATCTAATTATTTCCAGTTAATGGAACCAAACACAAAACGTCACAATTTATTAAAACAACACAAACATGTACAACTACAAATGAAGAATAAAGCTTTGACGAGTACACAATACAAAGGGGTTTTTTTTTTGGATAAAAGCGTATAGGTCATGCAAGCAAAAGCTCATTTTATGCCTAATCAAATGGTGAAATATATTTAATTAAACACATCGTGTAGTATTGATGAAAGGCCTATCAATATTTTGTAATAAATAGGCACTAAAAGTATTTATTCATTCGAAAATATTAATGTGAATTTTATTTTATATATTTTTGAATTGAATTTTTTATTTGATATTAAATATGATTTGTGTGAGAAATACTAATTTTTGCTAAGCGAAATATATAGGAGAAGATGAAAGAGAATAATATAAAAACACCCAGTAAATAAATAAAAGGAGTTATATTTCCCTTCAAAAATAATACAAAAACAAAATCCATTCTGGGCAAACTATGGCCATTTCTTACCTCGTGTTGAAGTGACTCCAGAAAATGCTGGAAACAAGATAATATTCGAAAGAAAGCGTTAGGCTTTAGTTTAGTAATAAAAAAAAGTATATAGATATTTTTATTTGATTGTTTTTTTTTTCGCAATTGTTAATGAAAAATATGAATCCCTATTAGTACACATTAAGCATAGGTACACATTAAGCTGCTTGGTAGTCGTTAATTGTAATGTTAAATGCAAGCACTACCTTTCAACATTTGCATATAGGTAGGTACAAATTGAATAAAAAAAAGACACAATAATAGATTAAATTTTTAAATTTTCTTTTATCAGATATCGTTTATATATGCATATGCTGAGAAGTGATGCTAACGACATTTAATCAATAGAGACTGGAACATTGAGGAAAGGATATTTTCACATGGGCACAACGCAGTTTCAATAGAAAGATTCAAGACAGAAAACATTGAAGGTAACACCATACACAATAAACACAGTCACTTAAGAATTTCAACTTATATAATACATCGATATGTGTTTATCATTTTCTGGCATTCCGGTATTCTCTCAATAATGTCATATTATAACATTTTCAGAGAACTACGGAATTTCTAGTAATTTACTAGTCCTATTTGTTCCCCGGGTACAACAAATTATGAGTTTTATTCAGTCATTACAAAATAAAAAAAATAATAATAATATACTTAAAAATTACCTTTCATTGAATGTATCAGGTCTAACATAATTTTGTAGACTGCCTTCTTCGATTAAAAATTTTGTTCGTTCGAAAAACGATGCAGTTATTGCCGGTGGTTGTTTACGTAAGAGTATGTCAATGGGCTTTGGCGATGACACGCAGTGCTGACTACTACGGCACAAATGGTTTAAACAACATTCCGGATCTTCACAGTCCATAAGACCATCTGAACAAACACAATATTAATGTCTAATTGTATATTTCGCACATAAATACGTAGATCCTTAGAACATTTAGTTGAATTTTCACATTATCCAAAGTAATATTGCCCGCACCCTGATTAATATTAGTCAGAGGGTGTACACAAAATTATAATTCAATTGACCTATTTTTATTTTAGGGAGAGGGGGTGTTCTAGAAACTTCTGAGATAGTTAAATCTACAGAAGACCCCTTCACGTATGCCTATGCCTAGCTCAGGCTATACATGTTGTAAGACTAATTATATTTTGTGCACATTTTACAAATATTTTTGATGGATTTTTATGTTTTATTTTATTTTTACGGGTGCGCCGCATCAACTATTACTGCTACATCTTAGTTATAATTACCTTTGTCATTATCAATATTATCGTTACAATCACGTTCTAATTGAGTATTACAATCCAAACCATCCCATCCGTCGGAACATTTACATTGCCATACGTTGTCGCTGTTTACCCGACACTGCCCGTGTCCAGAACAACTATTTGGACATCCTTCGAGTGTACAATGTTTTCCATTCCAACCAGTGACGCACAAACAAGTGCCATTTTTGCATTGTCCATGCTCATTGCATCGGTTATCACATAGTTTTAAATTGCAATACTGACCAGACCAACCAGAATGACAGGCACAAGTATCACCTACACAATGTCCATGTGTACCACAGTCCAAGTCGCACAATTCTACAAAATAATATATTATCCACATTAAAACTTGTAATGAACACCTGACAAATAACGTATTAATAAAAAATACATGGTTTTTAAATTATTTAAAATACATTTTTTTATGTCTATTTGTGTATGAACTTCATTAATTTTGAGTAAATAACGTGACAAATATACTTTACCTTTAGAACAATCTTCACCAGACCACATGGGTTCACACTGACACGTCTGTGCTTCTAAATCGAACGTTCCGTGTCCCGAGCAATCGGGCAGACATTGTAGGGCATCTTTATCCATTTCATCACAGTTCACGCCCTTCCAACCTTTTTTGCAGATACAAGTTCCCTCAACGCAAACCCCGTGGCCACTACAATTTGGATTTGGGCAGTCCACTAAATAGTTCAATAAAAATGTTATTAATTACTATGCTTTGAATTTATCGTTTTTTCAAAAATGTACCTTCCGAACAAAATTTCCCTTTGAATCCAAGTGCACAGATACATTTACCATTCGTGCAGTAACCGTGACCATTGCAATCGGGCACTTCACATTCATCGTGTCTCAGATTACACTCTTTGCCTTTCCATCCAGGGTTGCACTGGCATTCGCCATTGATGTACTCGCCTCTTTGGCTGCATAATACTGGACAAACACCTTTAATGAAAATAATAAAAATTACTATTTAATCGTTAATTGCAAACAGCTAGTTAAACATTGAATACAAACATGCTATTAAAGCACACCTCAAATATTATGCGTTTAAAATTAAAATAATATTAGTAACATATGGTACCAGAAATGACCATCATTCTTTAGACGAACATCAATTGTTTTAAAATAATGATATGATGCATAGTGAAAAAATAATAATGACAAAGCAATAAAATATTATGAAACATAAATGTTTAAAAAATTGTTAGTAAAAAAAAAAAAAAGACGTGAATAATTCTAAAATTGACCGAAGAGATTGAATTTCAGATACACCTGTAGAAAAAAAAAAATTATAAAATTCGCAATAAAGTGTTAGTCTACTTACTGTCACTGCAGTCGTCTCCGCTAAATCCAGGGTTGCACTGACAATGGCCTACCATGCATTCCCCTTTACCACTACATCCATTAGGACAACTCAAAGTCATGTCTTGCGAAACTGATGCTGAGAACGTCAACGTAGTTAAATCTCCATCGTCATTATACATCGAAACAAACCAGTGACCTGGTTCCAGATAATGTGTAACTTCCTTTTTGATGATCGGCTGTAAAATGAAAATACATAATTTATATATAAACATATATTTAATAAAATAATATTATACTAAGGTTCAATGAACAAAAATCTTGTTTGGATCCTCAAAACATACGATAACAATTTGATGTAATTTCCAATTGGCAATTATTATTAACATTATGACAGTTCAATTAAATTATACTAACGTATTTATCTAATTATGTACTTAATATGTACTTAACAATTAATATAACTCGATTACCAAATGTTAATAATAGTAGTTTGTTGAATTCAATTGTTTTGTTCATTTATATTCATGGAAATCGCTAATCATTGTCAATTAATGATTTAACATGACATAATATTTGATGTAAAAGTGTTTTACTACCTACACTCTACAAGTTAAAAACTATTCAAACTTGTATTTAATAAAAAAAAATTATAGGTAGGTACTAAACTTTTAAAAATAGATTTTGTAATAAATATAAAAATTGTATTTCAATAGTCTATTTGGGTACCATGCCAATTAATGTTGTTGAAATCTTAACTAAAAATGCAAAATAATATACCTATTTTATTGATTTCAGTTAATTAATAAATAGTGTACCTCCTCCTACAGTCCTATATTAAATTATTACAATATTAATTAAAATTATTTATTTCAGTAAAACATTTTTTATTTTTTGGTGGGGAGGAGGGGGGAACTATTTGTGATTAGTTACCTACCTAATTAGTTTTGAATGGCATTTTTTATTTCAAATTCATCGCCGTATTATGGGTCAATGTATAGTTAATATTTATTTTTTTTTTTTTAATTTCAATATTGGAAATGTTCAGTAAAATAATACTATTAAAACTACTAGAATAGTATATTACATATTATTAAATTAGATAATATTGACAGATGGACAAAATAATATTAAAGTGTTTGAAAAACTCACGTGTGTGGACCGGGTCTGTCGGGATTGAAAGCCGTTGAGCAGCTCCAATATCTCGTACTGGGTGTGCGTGGGTAGTGCGTTCCTTCGCCCGTACACGGCAATGCTGGCGCCTCTGGGAAAGTCATAGTTGAACCTTACGTAGGCAGCTCGCGGATGATAAAACTGGACATTCCAGTAGCCGAATGCCGGTATTTCTCCGTCAATTGTATCGCCTAATGTTATCTGCGCAAAAGTAGTACCGTCGGGTGGTGCCGTCCTGACCGGGAATAACTTTGACCCTGCATACATCAAACGAAATAATAAGTAAAAATCCACTAACGATTATTCACATTAAACATTGCAATATGCTACCACCGTGTCAATACTTTTAAACGTGGCACAAATTTATAAAACTGCGGAGAAACAAATGGCGTTTTGTATTTCAGTTTTTTCATCAAATGGAAAACGTAATTAAACCCTATACATGTATGTAAATTAAATACCATTTTTTGTTCTTTTACCAAAGGGTTTATGAATAAATAAATAAATATGAGAAATATTTTTTTATAGTATTGACCAATGACCGCTCAAGTTAACAAGGTAATTTTGTAGCACATTGCAACATCAATAAATTGCCTACCAGTATTACTACGTGCGTTTAATTTTAATTGAATTTCCTTGTGGAAATTATTGAAACCTGCTATATCACATTCAATTCACACAAATTATCAAATACTTATTGAAAATAAAATGTCATTATTCATTTAAATTATTAGTTGATTGAGTAATGTAATACGTTTATGTATACAATTTATCAAAGTTAGTTTAAATTGCAAGTTAATATTTTTTGTGAAGTATATTATGAGGACTATTAAAGTTTCGTGTACAAATATTAAGTATGTTCACGATGTTATTAAACTCAAAAAAATATTAATACAAAACCTAATAAACTATATAAATTACAGTTTTTGTATTTGCACGAAACATATATAATGATTAATTATGTTAGCAAAGTACGTATAATAAGAATAATCAATTATATTAATACTAAATGAAATCATCTAAACTACTAAAAAGTGAAATAAGATCTAAGCACCATTACCAAAACCAACTACGGAATTCAAAATAACGCATATAAAATATACAATAGTTTCAATCACCAAGCACTAATAAAATAATTCTATTATTAAGAAAATAAATAGGTGTTAAAAACAGGTGTCTAAACTTGAAAAGTTCAAACGATATGAAGTTACTTCTACGGGCCAGCTTATAAAGTTGTTGGTGGTTGTCGCCTTCATTTTCGTCACGTTCTAATGTATACATGAGAGAGTACCGACTTACCTGTGTCACAAAACAGCAAAACGGGAGGAGGACACGAAATGACGTCCACAGTCGGTTCGGGAGATTCGGTTGTAAAATACTCTGTACTCCAAATCGTATCAGTCGTCGTGTTACCGATCGGTGAGAAAGTCGAAGAAATTGTCGGTACGATATTAGCCGTGACCATTCTATCCCCGCCGTCGTCATCGTCGTCGTCTTGACCGAGACACGGACAGAAACAATCGCACTCTGCACCGGGCGATTGCAGCAATGGCGGCACAGAGTTCGGTGGATTCACGACGGCAGCAGGGACTCTTACAGGTTCCACCTGATCGGCTCTGGGCAACGACAGGGACAAGGCGTACATCGGACTTCCAGCTGAGTCATCGTCAGACGCTATCGTCAGATTTACCCGGATGCGGTGTTCGGAATCCAACGGCACGATGTCCACGCTTCCAGCCATGATATTGCCGTCATCATCGTCATCGGAATCCTTCCGGTACACAATCATGTCAGAAGCCTGCCGTTTCCGATGTTTGCGGGTCGGCGGTAGCCGTTTGGACGACGAAGACTTCACCGCCATCATGGCGTCGTACATTTGTCGGGGCAAAGCTCTGTTAGTACGTGCGTTAAGCGTGCGAGAGGATAAACTATCTTTTACCGGGTTATCATGCTCAACTACCGTACCATCACCGTTAGCTCCAACGTCACCATCACCGCCGTCAAGCAAGTCCAGTGGCCGGTGATTTTGACGTTGTCTTTCCAAACTACGTTTACTACGTGCGTGGGTTTCTAGGTCTCGCCACCTACCTGTGTTTTCCGAAGTTTTCGTGTGGTTCAGCGATTTCGGCATGGCCAGTGAGTCACCGTTTCCACCATTCTCATCGACCAGCACCGAACACGATGCTGGACCTTGGTACGATAACCGCAAAAGGTTTGATGCTGCAAATCAAACGAACAAACATATTTTGCATTATTGTAATTTTTTTTCCTGTTTAGTTA
Source organism: Metopolophium dirhodum (assembly GCF_019925205.1). Classification (NCBI taxonomy): domain Eukaryota; kingdom Metazoa; phylum Arthropoda; class Insecta; order Hemiptera; family Aphididae; genus Metopolophium; species Metopolophium dirhodum. The sequence continues at coordinate 20,647,592 of NC_083562.1, forward strand.
TATCTACAGATTATTATACATAAGTGTATTTATTTTTTTTTTTTATTAATATTTTCACGGTACGAATGAACGTATTTTGAAAACTTACACGTGATATAAGTTAATGCAACAGCCATCAATAAGCACACAATTATTAACACTATTGACGTGCACTTCCATGAACACCGGGAAGCGAAACCTTTTTGGAACTGGAACCGAGACGCGGATGAAAAATGATGAGAAGACGTTGGTCGTCTCAGGTTATTCCTGACTGGTAGTACCGGCATGCCTACACCGTAACCTAAAGAGCACCTGTAATCACACATGTAATTCAATTAAATACTATAATAATTCTTAGATGAACAGAAAAAAATACGATTTGAGTTCGTAATATATATTAATATTATTATATTTTATCTTATTTAAAATACTCATTTGCAGGACTAGGATTTATTATGTATTGATTTTGTTAAAATGTTCTAAAATAGGTTAATGTTTATATAAATAATAATAATACAAATAAAGTGATTTGATAAATGTTATTTTGAACATCACTAACACAATTAAAAATACGTATTATATAAAATAAAATGGTGTTTTAAATGTATAAAACATAAACGATCTTGAATAGGATATAAATCTATTTTTGAATTTTCAAAAGCTCCGTTTGACATCACATCATAATATGTGTACCTACTATAAATTGTAATAAAAAATATTTTTCATGATTTGTTCCAACATTTTTAATCACCGTTTTTTTTTGTATTGGTGCAATAAATCGTTATATTTACTGATTTTTATCCCTTTTTTTAATTTAATTTTAGTGTTATAGTCAAAATATTATACTCAAAATATAGTACAAAATTATTCAAAACAAAAAATACACCACTCATATTGATATCACTCAACAAATGTTTATTTGGATGCAGTAAAAACATAAACTAATGTTAATGCAGTATATCTTATTATAGTATTATATTGATTATTATATATCATATTATTTTGATGATAAAACGAAACCTATAGTAGATAAAAATAATAATAATTATGAGAGAAGTTTTACTCAGTGACCACTGGTATCATAATTCAATGATGACATACTCAACAAAAATGCTGATAAGTTACATATATCAGAGAGATTTCTATCACAATAATATCATTGTACAGAAATGATGAGGGGGCAAAATCATGTGGTCAGCAGAACCCTCTCTGTTTTTAATAGCAATTTGCGGGCGTTTCCATTTGCTAGTTAGAATTCGTTTTTCAAAACGGTTCCCAGAACGAACCCCATTAAGTAATTCCAACAATACCATACGTAATGGCTCCTTTCATTATGACTGATTTATGTTTTTGAACCCTCTCCGAAACAAAACAAAAAGTATGACGCTTGGACACCCGAGTCTTGTTTCCGACACGTGTTTACGTATAGGTAAAAACCGAGTATATCAATCATGATCAAGATATCAAAAAAAAAAAAAATGATTGTAAATAATAATAAATAATGAATATAGCCATAAGTCAACTTTTCCAGCTTAACTCATAACGTTAATAACATAATGTTTCGTTTTACCACCAGTTATTGAATATTTTGAACAAACCTTTCCGATGATTTATGAATATCAGTCTTAGAAGGACTACTGCATGATGACGTATTCTTGTAGTCCAACACACTTTTCGTCATGTCTGTAATAACATAAAAGTATAAATTATATTCATTATAAAAAATATTCTACAGTAATACGGTTTACTTGAAAAGGGACTCAAATTTAATATTGCACTATGTTTTTTTTCAAGACTATATAATATTATAATCAGTTCAAAATCACTGTCCCTCCTCTTCCACTTAAGAAAGTGTTAACTCAACTGTATGATTTTTAAAAGGAGAATTTCTAGATGCATTATTAACGGCTCGGCGTTCTCTCCGACGACGACAGTGTTCGGAATAATAATTGAGAGCCCTCCAACTTTTCTCAAAACCGTCTTTTATCGTCATTGTTTGCTAATGGCGTTTCTTTTTCATTTTATTTTAGAGGATATCGTTAAATATTTTCAGTTAAGTGGAACAGAAATAAAGATGAAGGAAAGTCGTATTATTTATTATTACTATTATCCATACCCGGCTGTATGTAAACGGACCCGGAAGCAGTTCTTATGACACAATTGGATGGTTCAAAGTCTAAGTCCATCGGGTGTTGATGGTCTCCTGCAAGATGTACCATCGTGCCGGCATTGGATCCCTGTCCGGAACCCTTCAGCCGACCGTTCAACCTACTCATCGTGCCGGGATTTCTCGGTGGCACATCTGGTGGATTTCTCAAAGAATCGTTTAGCAGACAACCTGTAAATAAAATGCTCAAAATTAAAATCAATGTTACGTTTATTTTATTAAAAAACTAGTTATATTATTATCAGTAACTATATTTCCTACGAATATTATATCCAGCGTATTTGTAAATCCATCTATTTAGAGATAGGTAAACAATGGATATTATATATTATTTAAATGTTAAACTGTAATTTATAAAGTATAATTTTTTTTTATATGAACACTATATATAATTTTAATTTTAATAACGCCATATTTGACATGGACAAATTTTTAAACTAATGTTTAGGATTTTTTATGAAATTTAAAATAACAAATAAGGTAATGTAATAAAACAATAAATAGTTTTTTTGTGGAAGTTTGGTATTTGTGTGGATAAATAATATACTATGCCTAACAATAATATTAAAATATTAAAAAATATTAAAACTTTATAAATCATATTATATACAGTTCAACGAAACTGAGTTAGAACTATAGGCAAAATGGAACAATGGGAGCGGAAGAAAACCTAGAGATAACTTTCCGCCGAGCAGCATGTAGTCGGATCCCGTTTGACACCTTCAACCACCACCCCTCAGTGTACCACGAAATAGCAATTGATTCTGGTCGTAATACCGTTAGCTCGCGGCAGGATTAAAACCGTGGGGACGAAGACGACAAGAGTGAAGTCTGTAATCGGAATAAGGGACATTATCCCGGGCAGTATTAAATAGTACGCTATAATATGTATTATATGAGGGGTGGTGGGCGTCGCGTCGTCTCGGCGTGTCGTATCAGATTAGGACCTTACTGGAATAATATACAAGATTACTATATATATAATATATTATGTACATGAGGAAGGAACGAACGCGGTATTAAGTGATCCGTCAAATAGAAATCGAGAGAAAGAGAGGAGCTCGGTGACGTGTGAGTCACATGCACAGAAACACATTTAGATTATCGTTTCAAACAGGACGGGGAAGTTTTCCTACAATAATGTATACGATAAATGTGGGGTGGCTTAAACAATCGGATTTAAAAAAAAAATAAATAAATTGGAGTTTGCTAATAAAATACAGTTTTTATTTAACGCAGAAGGGTGATAAAAACAATAACAATACTCAGTACCGAAAAGAAAAGAAAAAGGGACAACAAATATTAGGTACTATACTGTATTGTAAATACGAAGCTGCTTTGATCAATAATGATAGAACACCATCGATAGCTAAAATTCTGAAGTTTGGTTTTAGTGCAAATTATTAGATACGAACGTTAAGTTTTTACGAAACAAACTTTTTACGTTTTTTGAACTCCCTAGAATATATTATACTATAGTCATTAAAGGGGTAAATTACAATTAACGAAAATATTATAATACCTATACCAGTCGTTAAAAAGTTTTTCATAAAAAGCTAGTGACGACAAAATTAAATTTCTTATTTTCAATTTTCCATTTTCCGATAAATCTGTTTTATTTTAACCATTAATAATAAAAAGAGGAAAATGTAGACATTTTTAATAGAAACAAATTATCGATTTCCAAGTCAAATATAATATGACGATATATTTTTAAAGTTGTATAACATATTTTTTAGATTGTCAACACATTTAATTATCCATATTTAAAATAACTTACAACTTTGATGGTAAAATGTGTATACAATTTATTTCAGTAGGTATAAAATAAGATTATAAGTTTGTCATATCCAATTTTTTGTCTTCAATTTTCAACTGACGAATTCAAACGAATTAAAAAAGTTTTCAGCCTTCTTTTGTCATACTTTGTACACGTTGGCTAAAAGTTTTCCAATTTATTTCCGATTTAAACAATGTGCTGGACAAAGGACAAGAATACATAGTGTGTATCGTTGAGGCCGGTTGAACTTAGGCTTTTCGGGGCCTCAACATTTGGTCGAAAACTTTATGGTCGGTTATTTTTTAAGTTGCATTTATTCAATCTGGGTACGTCACGTTCTGCTTTCGTTTGTTAATCCCGTATAATGCACATCACGTCTCTATGATAACCCTCGAGCGTTAGGTGCTTAAGAAGAACACGCCCGGTTACTTTCTCAAAGTATTTGCATACACACAATCTGGTTTTGCATTAAATGAAACGAAGACACAGGAAGACAAAGTTTGTCTCAACCAGAGCATGAACACATGTTCACTATAAAAATATTATGATTAAGAAATATCTCAAATTTTGTTATTACTTTCAGCAGTATTATATTAAACAGTAAACAGTATGCAACAAAACTAATATGAAAATAATTTAATTATAAACACAATTACTTATTCTAATTTCTAACACATAATATATTATGTTATAAAGATACAATACTATCACGGAATAATTATAATAATAAATTATGCATAGTTGTATCTTTAAAAGTTACTTGTCGATAATTTCACCTCGTTACGGAAATAATCTTATATCCATTATTTTTATCGTGAAAATAATGATGAAATTTCTTAATACAGATTTTAAAAAGTTCAATAAAGAAGAAGAATGGATATAAGAGAGAGAAGAAAAATATTTATAAAATGAAAAAAATTGCTTTGTTGTTGCATAATGAACAAACTGTCCAATGAGTCGTGTCGGTTTATTTTTTTTTAATGTGTGTGTGTAGCTCACGCGCGCGTGTGTATATGCATCGTTACAAAGGGAATTTCGTTCTTGTTGTCCAGTTGCCGGTTCGTTAGGCTAGCTGGTTATAAAAGGATATGGGAAGGCGTGCGGGTGGCGAACAGGAAGTAGAAAAGGACGGTGTGGATAGGGGTGGAACTCAGTCACCGTCTTAACGACTTGACCGAAAACCGTTGACAACTCGATCACGTCCTAGCCACGGCCTTTGCTCTCTAATGACGCACCTTCTCTTGAACTCTCCCCCCTTCTGCCACTACGTGTACTCACAAATGTCACCCTCTCAAAATGCCATCCGAGTTGGTCGCGCTATGTTTGACCTTTCGGTATTTACCTATCCCGCACTTCCATGGTTTGAAATTTTGACACCAGGCCAATAATAACGACCCACGGGGTCCGTCGTCAGCGTTTATTTTTCCCCCGCTGGTGACGTGTGTCGGATATTAAAAGCGCTTCTCACGACTTTCGTGTCGAAAAAAAATCACCACCCATCGACTCCACCCATCCATTTTGAAATAGTGTGTTCCTAGCAATGATAAAAAAACGAAACGAAATTTTGAATTTTATCAACTCATATCTTTTATTAATAGGTACTGATAAAAACAATTTCTTATTTGTAGAATTTTTTGCACTCACGGGAAGGGTGCGAGAGTAATACATATCGAACTGATAAACGACAATGCCTAACACGAAAGCAGCAAGCGAAATGTATATATTATTGTGTGTAAGTATGCCGTCGATGAATGCCAACAGTTTATGGGACAATTAGTTCTAATGACGTGTATTTGTAAAACGATTTTAAGAGAAATAAAAGTTGAAAATTTTTAACGATGATACGTTATTGCATGTAAGAAGTCTTAAAATGTATTTTATTTTATGAAATCTAGAAAAGTTTATTTTCTACGACTACACAAGTATCGAAATGTTTTTATAGTCTCATAGTTGTTACGACTCACAAGACACTATTGTCTTTAAAATTCACGTGGTATTCGATATAATGCCCTTGTTTACGCGCGTAATGTATCACTGTGTGTATACGGAGGGGTATATGTACGTGATGATCTGCAGTGGGTGCGTGGTGGGACAGTAGTGGAGAATACACGTCATGCAGTGCCAATGCAAACAGTGTGTTTTGGAGTGTCTAAATAGTAGCAGATCTGGAGGGAAAATTAAGAGCACTACCCATTAACAAATTGCTGTGCGTATATGCCACGCGGGCTGATGGAGAGTTGGAGGTACAGAGTGAGCAAATGTGTACACACGAATATATACACACACACACAAACACGAATTGTGGAAATATACATAGTAACAACCCTTTGTATAATGCACGGGGGGTTGCCGAACGGAGGACTCTTCTACACGCTCCGGTTTTGAATTTGTCTCGGTTGACGTATATTGTTAATCATCTGCAGACTGCGTAACCAAGGCACACACACACACACACACACACACACACACACACATATATATATATATAGTGTCGAGGGCGGGAGGGAATAACGAAAAAAAAAAATAAAAATAAAAAATAATAGCATTGGAAAATCGAACCGCCGTCCTCGTATACGCACATTATACCGCGTTAAAGCTTCGAATCGAAACCCTGGAGTATACGACCGGAATCGATTAGACGTTTCATAAATCACGCCGACCCTTCGAAGACACACTCACGCATATATATATTTATACGTGCGTGGGATAGGTCCCCGGTATACGCATGTACATATATATAAGAGATATTCATACACTGCACGAAACGCTTTTTATGAACACGTTATATGGTAGCGGCAGCGGTCCTTTGAGAGGGGGCTAGGCAGGACCACAGAGGGTTGGTTTTTTTTCGTACAAATTAATTTTTTCCGGCTATCTTGTTTAAATACAAGTGGGAATTTGGTCAAACTAACCTATTTCTGAGTCGAAATAATAGGCCGAACCACTCTTTTTACTATTTTTCAATAATTTAGGTATTTTATAAGAACATTGAATAATATTTTATTAGATATTATAAAAACGACCGACAAAAACATTACGCTTTGGTACACGCGTTGGTTACACGCATAATAAAGAACATAATTGACTGTCGCTCGCTGTTCCTGTCAATATTATACATCATAATCAGTTGAGGGAACACTATACTCTCGGTAATGGGCGAACACCATATTATACACGTATTTGAATACATAAAACTACTGTAATAATCATTTTATCGATGCATATCATTATTGTAATATGAGTTACTATCAGATACACATGGCATCCCGGTCATGAATATTTATGTTGACCAGCCATTCGCACGTCATTCATTCATTTAGAAGGGTATTTCGCCGGAGCAATTACCGGGGGGGGGGGGGGGGGGGGTACACAGATACAAAATGTACAATATATTATTATTATCGTGGGCGTTGAAACTCGGAGACGTGAAAAAAAACAGTTTCAAACGGGATGGAGCAGTGACGCGATACCGATGTTTTTGGGGTGAGAAAATAACGCCGTACACTTCCGATGCGTGCTTTGATTGCGTTGGTGGGGGAAGTGACGGCTGCCGACCGGAGATAACGACCAACCGCTGACGGAACAACAATGCAAAGGCGCCCCCGGTGGGGGAGGGTGCAATATGAGTGGAGGGGTGTGTAGGGGGGCAGTAGCTTAGGGGAGAAAAACAAGTATCATCCCTTTGCCCACGCTGTGACTCGCAATCCAAAGCATCGAATCATATTAGATGAATCTGACGGATGAGTAAACAAGACGTTGTTTTACGCCAGCGAAAGCATCCCCGTACCCTAAAACGGTATCGTGTCCATAATATAGCAATAATCATAATAATAATATAACAGCCCCCCGAAATAATAATAATATCAGAATTTCCCTCCTACAGATGTGTTTCGCAGTTAAACGTCGATATCGTGGATTAAAGTATTTTAATGCGGTACCGGGGCGTTACTGTTTACGATGCGGGGAACCGCCGGTCATGTGTACATATAATTATAATTCCAAATAAATTTATAGTGATCAAAATACAAATTCAGTGAGGGTCCTAGGATTAGGTCTGGGAAAAAACAACCGGGAGCGCACACGCTCGTGTTATAATATCAA